>NW_027310251.1:0-130002 GCF_047496795.1 Chiloscyllium punctatum | reverse complement strand
CCCTCGATGTGTCTCTCTCCCCGTTACCCTGTATATAATATAACCCCCTGTACCCCTCGATGTGTCTCTCTCGCAGCTCCCCGTTACCCTGTATATATATAACCCCCCTATACCCCTCGATGTGTCTCTCTCCAGCTCCCCGTTACCCTGTATATAATATAACCCCCTGTACCCCTCGATGTGTCTCTCTCCCAGCTCCCCGTTACCCTGTATATAATATAACCCCCTGTACCCCTCGATGTGTCTCTCTCCAGCTCCCCGTTACCCTGTATGTAATATAACCCCCTGTACCCCTCGATGTGTCTCTCTCCCAGCTTCCCCGTTACCCCTGTATATAATATAACCCCCTGTACCCCTCGATGTGTCTCTCTCCCAGCTCCCCGTTACCCTGTATATAATATGACCGCCTGTACCCCTCGATGTGTCTCTCTCCCCGTTACCCTGTATATAATATAACCCCTGTACCCCTTGATGTGTCTCTCTCGCAGCTCCCCGTTACCCTGTATATAATATAACCCCCTGTACCCCTCGCTGTGTCTCTCTCCCCGTTACCCTGTATATAATATAACCCCCTGTACCCCTCGATGTGTCTCTCTCCCAGCTCCCGTTACCCTGTATATAATATAACCCCCTGTACCCCTCGATGTGTCTCTATCCCCGTTACCCTGTATATAATATAACCCCCTGTACCCCTCGATGTGTCTCTCTCCCAGCTCCCGTTACCCTGTATATAATATAACCCCCTGTACCCCTCGATGTGTCTCTCTCCCAGCCTCCCCGTTACCCTGTATATAATATAACCCCCTGTACCCCTCGATGTGGCTCTCTCCAGCTCCCGTTACCCTGTATATAATATAACCCCTGTACCCCTCGATGTGTCTCCTCTCCCAGCTCCCCGTTACCCTGTATATAATATAACCCCCCTGTACCCCTCGATGTGTCTCTCTCCCATCTCCCCGTTACCCTGTATATAATATAACCCCCTGTACCCCTCGATGTGTCTCTCTCCCAGCTCCCCGTTACCCTGTATATAATATAACCCCCTGTACCCCTCGATGTGTCTCTCTCCCACCTCCCCGTTACCCTGTATATAATATAACCCCCTGTACCCCTCGATGCGTCTCTCTCCCTGTTACCCTGTATATATTATAACCCCCTGTACCCCTCGATGTGTCTCTCTCCCAGCTCCCCGATACCCTGTATATAATATAACTCCCTGTACCCCTCGATGTGTCTCTCTCCCACCTCCCCGTTATCCTGTATATAATATAACCCCCTGTACCCTCGATGTGTCTCTCTCCAGCTCCCTGTTACCCTGTATATAATATAACCCCCTGTACCCCTCGATGTGTCTCTCTCCAGCTCCCCGTTACCCTGTATATAATATAACCCCCTGTACCCCTCGATGTGTCTCTCTCCCCGTTACCCTGTATATAATATAACCCCCTGTACCCCTCGATGTGTCTCTCTCCCCGTTACCCTGTATATAATATAACCCCCTGTACCCCTCGATGTGTCTCTCTCCCAGCTCCCCGTTACCCTGTACATAATATAACCCCCTGTACCCCTCGATGTGTCCTCTCTCCCAGCTCCCCGTTACCCTGTATATAATATAACCCCCTGTACCCCTCGATGTGTCTCTCTCCCAGCTCCCGTTACCCTGTATATAATATAACCCCCTGTACCCCTCGATGTGTCTCTCTCCCAGCTCCCCGTTACCCTGTATATAATATAACCCCCTGTACCCCTCGATGTGTCTCTCTCCCACCTCCCCGTTACCCTGTAAATAATATAACCCCCTGTAACCCTCGATGTGTCTCTCTCCCAGCTCCCCGTTACCCTGTATATAATATAACCCCCTGTACCCCTCGATGTGTCTCCTCCTCCCAGCTCCCCGTTACCCTGTATATAATATAAACCCCTGTACCCCTCGATGTGTCTCTCTCCCAGCTCCCGTTACCCTGTATATAATATAACCCCCTGTACCCCTCGATGTGTCTCTCTCCCAGCTCCCCGTTACCCTGTATATAATATAAACCCCTGTACCCCTCGATGTGTCTCTCTCCCAGCTCCCCGTTACCCTGTATATAATATAACCCCCTGTAGCTCTCGATGTGTCTCTCTCCCAGCCCCCCCTTACCCTGTCTATAATATATCCCCTGTACCCCTCAATGTGTCTCTCTCCCCGTTCCCCTGTATATATGTAACCCCCGTACCCCTCGATGTGTCTCTCCTCCCAGCCCCGCCTTCCCCTGTATATAATATAACCCCCTGTACCCCTCGATTTGTCTCTCTCCCACCTCCCTGTTACCCTGTATATAATATAACCCCCTGTACCCCTCGATGTGTCTCTCTCCCAGCTCCCCGTTACCCTGTATATAATATAACCCCGAACCCCTCGATGTGTCTCTCTCCCAGCTCCCCGTTACCCTGTATATAATATAACCCCCTGTACCCCTCGATGTGTCTCTCTCCCCAGCTCCCCGTTACCCTGTATATAATATAACACCCCGGACCCCTCGATGTGTCTCTCTCCCAGCTCCCAGTTACCCTGTATATAAAATAACCCCCTGTACCCATCGATGTGTCTCTATCCCACCTCCCTGTTACCCTGTATATCATATAACCCCCTGTTCCCTTCGATGTGTCTCTCTCCCAGCTCCCCGTTACCCTGTATATAATATAACTCCCTGTACCCCTGGATGTGTCTCTCTCACACCTCCCCGTTACACTGCATATAATATAACCCCCTGCACCCCTCGATGTGTCTCTCTCCCAGCTCCCCCGTTACCCTGTATATAATATAACCCCCAGGACCCCACGATGTGTCTCTCTCCCAGCTCCCCGTTACCCTGTATATAATATAACCCCCTGTACCCTCGATGTGGCTTTCCCAGCTCCCCGTTACCCTGTATATAATATAACCCCCTGTACCCCTCGATGTGTCTCTCTCCCAGCTCCTGTACCCCTCGACGTGTCTCTCTCCCAGCTCCCCGTTACCCTGTAAATCATATAACCCCCTGTAACCCTCGATGTGTCTCTCTCCAGCTCCCCGTTACCCTGTATATAATATAACCCCCTGTACCCCTCGATGTGTCTCTCTCTCAGCTCCCCGTTACCCTGTATATAATATAACCCCCTGTACCCCTCGATGTGTCTCTCTCCCAGCTCCCCGTTACCCCGTATATAATATAACCCCCTGTACCCCTCGATGTGTCTCTCCCAGCTCCCCGTTACCCTGTACATAATATAACCCCCTGTACCCCTCGATGTGTCTCTCTCCCCCCCCCCCCAGCCCTCCCCCCCCCCCCCCCGTTACCTGTATATAATATAACCCCTGTACCCTCGATGTGTCTCCCTCCCAGCTCCCCGTTACCCTGTATATAATATAACCCCCTGTACCCCTCGATGTGTCTCTCTCCCAGCTCCCCGTTACCCTGTATATAATATAACCCCCTGTACCCCTCGATGTGTCTCTCTCCCCGTTACCCTGTATATAATATAACCCCCTGTAACCCTCGATGTGTCTCTCTCCCAGCTCCCCGTTACCCTGTATATAATATAACCCCCTGTACCCCTCGATGTGTCTCTCTCCCAGCTCCCCGTTACCCTGTATATAATATAACCCCCTGTACCCCTCGATGTGTCTCTCTCCCAGCTCCCCGTTCCCCTGTATATAATATAACACCCTGTATCCCTCGATGTGTCTCTCTCCCAGCTCCCCGTTACCCTGTATATAATATAACCCCCTGTACCCCCCGATGTGTCTCTCTCCCAGCTCCCCGTTACCCTGTATATAATATAACCCCCTGTACCCCTCGATGTGTCTCTCTCCCAGCTCCCCGTTACCCTGTATATAATATAACCCCCTGTACCCCTCGATGTGTCTCTCTCCCAGCCCCCCCTTACCCTGTATATAATATAACCCCCTGTACCCCTCGATGTGTCTCTCTCCCAGCTCCCCGTTACCCTGTATATAATATAACCACCTGTACCCCTCGATGTGTCTCTCTCCCACCTCCCTGTTTCCCTGTATATAATATAACCCCCTGTACCCCTCGATGTGTCTCTCTCCCCGTTACCCTGTATATAATATAACCCCCTGTACCCCTCGATGTGTCTCTCTCCCAGCTCCCCGTTACCCTGTATATAATATAACCCCCTATACCCCTCGATGTGTCTCTCTCCCAGCTCCCCGTTACCCTGTACATAATATAACCCCCTGTACCCCCCAATGTCTCTCTCCCAGCTCCCCGTTACCCTGTATATAATATAACCCCCTGTACCCCTCGATGTGTCTCTCTCCCAGCTCCCCGTTACCCTGTATATAACATAACACCCCGTACCCCTCGATGTGTCTCTCTCCCAGCTCCCTGTTACCCTGTATATAATATAACACCCCGTACCCCTCGATGTGTCTCTCTCCCAGCTCCCCGTTACCCTGTATATAAAATAACTCCCTGTACCTCTCGATGTGTCTCTCTCCCACCTCCCTGTTACCCTGTATATAATATAACCCCCTGTACCCCTCGATGTGTCTCTCTCCCAGCTCCCCGTTACCCTGTATGTAATATAACTCCCTGTACCCCTGGATGTGTCTCTCTCACACCTCCCCGTTACACTGCATATAATATAACCCCCTGCACCCCTCGATGTGTCTCTCTCCCAGCTCCCCGTTACCCTGTATATAATATAACCCCCTGGACCCCACGATGTGTCTCTCTCCCAGCTCCCTGTACCCCTCGACGTGTCTCTCTCCCAGCTCCCCGTTACCCTGTAAATCATATAACCCCCTGTAACCCTCGATGTGTCTCTCTCCCAGCTCCCCGTTACCCTGTATATAATATAACCCCCTGTACCCCTCGATGTGACTCTCTCCCAGCTCCCCGTTACCCTGTATATAATATAACCCCCTGTAACCCTCGATGTGTCTCTCTGCCAGCTCCCCGTTACCCTGTATATGATATAACCCCCTGTACCCCTCGATGTGTCTCTCTCACCATTCCCCGTTACCCTGTATATAATATAACCCCCTGTACGCCTCGATGTGTCTCTCTCCCAGCTCCCTGTACCCCTCGACGTGTCTCTCTCCCAGCTCCCCGTTACCCTGTAAATCATATAACCCCCTGTAACCCTCGATGTGTCTCTCTCCCAGCTCCCCGTTACCCTGTATATAATATAACCCCCTGTACCCCTCGATGTGACTCTCTCCCAGCTCCCCGTTACCCTGTATATAATATAACCCCCTGTAACCCTCGATGTGTCTCTCTGCCAGCTCCCCGTTACCCTGTATATGATATAACCCCCTGTACCCCTCGATGTGTCTCTCTCACCATTCCCCGTTACCCTGTATATAATATAACCCCCTGTACCCCTCGATGTGTCTCTCTCCCAGCTCCCGTTACCCTGTATATAATATAACCCCCTGTACCCCTCGATGTGTCTCTCTCCCAGCTTCCCGTTACCCTGTATATAATATAACCCCCTGTACCCCTCGATGTGTCTCTCTCCCAGCTCCCCGTTACCCTGTATATAATATAACCCCCTGTACCCCTCGATGTGTCTCTCTCCCAGCTCCCCGTTACGCTGTATATAATATAACCCCCTGTACCCCTCGATGTGTCTCTCTCCTAGCTCCCCGTTACCCTGTATATAATATAACCCCCTGTACCCCTCGATGTGTCTCTCTCCCAGCTCCCCGTTACCCTGTGTATAATATAACCTCCTGTACCCCTCGATGTGTCTCTCTCCCAGCTCCCCGTTACCCTGTATATAATATAACACCCTGTACCCCTCGATGTGTCTCTCTCCCAGCTCCCCGTTACCCTGTATATAATATAACCCCCTGTACCCCTCGATGTGTCTCTCTCCCAGCTCCCCGTTACCCTGTATATAATATAACCCCCTGTACCCCTCGATGTGTCTCTCTCCCAGCTCCCCGTTACCCTGTATATAATATAACCCCCTGTACCCCTCGATGTGTCTCTCTCCCCGTTACCCTGTATATAATATAACCCCCTGTACCCCTCGATGTGTCTCTCTCCCAGCTCCCCGTTGCCCTGTATATAATATAACCCCCTGTACCCCTCGATGTGTCTCTCTCCAATCTCCCCGTTCCCCTGTATATAATATAATCCCCTGTACCCCTCGATGTGTCTCTCTCCCAGCTCCCCGTTACCCTGTATATAATATAACCCCCTGTACCCCTCGATGTGTCTCTCTCCCAGCTCCCCGTTACCCTGTATATAACCCGCTGCACCCCTCGATGTGTCTCTCTCCCCGTTACCCTGTATATAATATAACCCCCTGTCCCCCTCGATGTGTCTCTCTCCCAGCTCCCCGTTACCCTGTATACAATATAACCCCCTGTACCCCTCGATGTGTCTCTCTCCCAGCTCCGCGTTACCCTGTATATAATGTAATCCCCTGTACCTCTCGATGTGTCTCTCTCCCAGCTCCCCGTTACCCTGTATATAATATAACCCCCTGTACCCCTCGATGTGTCTCTCTCCCAGCTCCCCGTTACCCTGTATATAATATAACCCCCTGTACCCCGCGATGTGTCTCTCTCCCATCTCTCCGTTACCCTGTATATAATATAACCCCCTGTACCCCTCGATGTGTCTCTCTCCCAGCTCCCCGTTATCCTGTACATAATATAACCCCCTGTACCCCTCGATGTGGCTATCTGCCAGCTCCCCGTTACCCTGTATATAATATAACCCCCTGTACCCCTCGATGTGTCTCTCTCCCAGCTCCCCGTTACCCTGTATATAACCCCCTGTACCCCTCGATGTGTCTCTCTCCCAGCTCCCCGTTACCCTGTATATAATATAACCCCCTGTACCCCTTGATGTGTCTCTCACCCAGCACCCCGTTACCCTGTATATAATATAACCCCCCCCGTACCCCTCGCTGTGTCTCTCTCCCAGCTCCCCGTTACCCTGTATATAATATAACCCCACCGTACCCCTCGCTGTGTCTCTCTCCCAGCTCCCCGTTACCCTGTATATAATATAACCCACTGTACCCCTCGATGTGTCTCTCTCCCAGCTCCGTTACCCAGTATGTAATAAACTCCCTGTACCCCTCGATGTGTCTCTCTCCCAGCTCCCCGTTACCCTGTATATAATATAACCCCCTGTACCCCTCGATGTGTCTCTCTCCCAGCTCCCCGTTACCCTGTATAAAATATAAACCCCTGTACCCCTCGATGTGTCTCTCTCCCAGCTCCCTGTTACCCTGTATATAATCTAACACCCTGTACCCCTGGATGTGTCTCTATCACACCTCCCCGTTACACTGCATATAATATAACCCCCTGCACCGCTCGATGTGTCTCTCTCCCAGCTCCCCGTTACCCTGTATATAATATAACCCCCTGGACCCCGAGATGTGTCTCTCTCCCAGCTCCCCGTTACCCTGTATATAATATAACCCCCTGCACCGCTCGATGTGTCTCTCTCCCAGCTCCCCGTTACCCTGTATATA
Organism: Chiloscyllium punctatum; assembly: GCF_047496795.1. Taxonomy (NCBI): domain Eukaryota; kingdom Metazoa; phylum Chordata; class Chondrichthyes; order Orectolobiformes; family Hemiscylliidae; genus Chiloscyllium; species Chiloscyllium punctatum. The sequence continues at coordinate 122,511 of NW_027310251.1, read as the reverse complement.
ATATAACCCCCTGTACCCCTCGATGTGTCTCTCTCCCAGCTCCCTGTCCCCGTCGATGTGCCTCTCTCCCAGCTCCCCGTTACCCTGTAAATCATATAACCCCCTGTAACCCTCGATGTGTCTCTCTCCCAGCTCCCCGTTACCCTGTATATAATATAACCCCCTGTACCCCTCGATGTGTCTCTCTCCCAGCTCCCCGTTACCCTGTATATAATATAACCCCCTGTACCCCTCGATGTGTCTCTCTCCCAGCTCCCCGTTACCCTGTATATAATATAACCCCCTGTACCCCTCGATGTGTCTCTCTCCCAGCTCCCTGTTACCCTGTATATAATATAACCCCCTGTACCCCTCGATGTGTCTCTCTCCCAGCTCCCCGTTACCCTGTATATAATATAACCCCCTGTACCCCGCGATGTGTCTCTCTCCCATCTCCCCGTTACACTGTATATAATATAACCCCCTGTACCCCTCGATGTGTCTCTCTCCCTGCTCCCCGTTATCCTGTATATAATATAACCCCCTATACCCCTCGATGTGTCTCTCTGCCAGCTCCCCGTTACCCTGTATATAATATAACCCCCTGTACCCCTCGATGTGTCTCTCTCCCAGCTCCCCGTTGCCCTGTATATAACCCCCTGCACCCCTCGATGTGTCTCTCTCCCCGTTACCCTGTATATAATATAACCCCCTGTCCCCCTCGATGTGTCCCTCTCCCAGCTCCCCGTTACCCTGTATACAATATAACCCCCTGTACCCCTCGATGTGTCTCTCTCCCAGCTCCCCGTTACCCTGTATATAATGTAATCCCCTGTACCTCTCGATGTGCCTCTCTCCCAGCTCCCCGTTACCCTGTATATAATATAACCCCCTGTACCCCTCGATGTGTCTATCTGCCAGCTCCCCGTTACCCTGTATATAATATAACCCCCTGTACCCCTCGATGTGTCTCTCTCCCAGCTCCCCGTTACCCTGTATATAACCCCCTGTACCCCTCGATGTGTCTCTCTCCCAGCTCCCCGTTACCCTGTATATAATATAACCCCCTGTACCCCTTGATGTGTCTCTCTCCCAGCTCCCCGTTACCCTGTATATACTATAACCCCCTGTACCCCTCGATGTGTCTCTCTCCCAGCTCCCTGTTACCCTGTATATAATATAACCCCCTGTACCCCTCGATGTGTCTCTCTCCCAGCTCCCCGTTACCCTGTATATAACATAACCCCCTGTACCCCTCGATGTGTCTCTCTCAAACCTCCGCGTTACACTGCTTATAATATAACCCCCTGCACCCCTCGATGTGTCTCTCTCCCAGCTCCCCGTTACCCTGTATATAATATAACCCCCTGTACCCCTCGATGTGTCTTTCCCAGCTCCCCGTTACCCTGTATATAATATAACCCCCTGTACCCCTCGATGTGCCTCTCTCCCAGCTCCCCGTTACCCTGTAAATCATATAACCCCCTGTACCCCTCGATGTGTCTCTCTCCCAGCTCCCCGTTACCCTGTATATAATATAACCCCCTGTACCCCTCGATGTATCTCTCTCCCAGCTCCCCGTTCCCCTGTATATAATATAACCCCCTGTACCCCTCGATGTGTCTCTCTCCCAGCTCCCCGTTACCCTGTATATAATATAACCCCCTGTACCCCTCGATGTATCTCTCTCCCAGCTCCCTGTTACCCTGTATATAATATAACCCCCTGTACCCCTCGATGTGTCTCTCTCCCAGCTCCCCGTTACCCTGTATATAATATAACCCCCTGTACACCTCGATGTGTCTTTCCCAGCTCCCCGTTACCCTGTATATAATATAAACCCCTGTACCCCTCGATGTGTCTCTCTCCCAGCTCCCTGTACCCCTCGATGTGTCTCTCTCCCAGCTCCCCGTTACCCTGTAAATCATATAAGCCCCTGTAACACTCGATGTGTCTCTCTCCCAGCTCCCCGTTACCCTGTATATAATATAACCCCCTGTACCCCTCGATGTGTCTCTCTCCCAGCTCCCCGTTACCTTGTATATAATAAACCCCCTGTACACCTCCATGTGTCTCTCTCCCAGCTCCCCGTTACCCTGTATATAGTATAACCCCCTGTACCACTCGAAGTGTCTCTCTCCCAGCTCCCCGTTACCCTGTATATAATATAACCCCCAGCACCCCTCGATGTGTCTCTCTCCCACCTCCCCGTTACCCTGTATATAATATAACCCCCAGTACCCCTCGATGTGTCTCTCTCCCACCTCCCCGTTACCCTGTATATAATATAACCCCCTGCACCCCTCGATGTGTGTCTCTCCCCGTAACCCTGTAAATCATATAACCCCCTGTAACCCTCGATGTGTCTCTCTCCCAGCTCCCCGTTACCCTGTATATGATATAACCCCCTGTACCCCTCGATGTGTCTCTCTCACCATTCCCCGTTACCCTGTATATAATATAACCCCCTGTACCCCTCGATGTGTCTCTCTCCCAGCTCCCGTTACCCTGTATATAATATAACCCCCTGTACCCCTCGATGTGTCTCTCTCCCAGCTTCCCGTTACCCTGTATATAATATAACCCCCTGTACCCCTCGATGTGTCTCTCTCCCAGCTCCCCGTTACCCTGTATATAATATAACCCTCTGTACCTCCAGAAGTGTCTCTCTCCCAGCTCCCCGTTACCCTGTATAAAATATAACACCCTGTACCCCTCGATGTGTCTCTCTCCTAGCTCCCCGTTACCCTGTATATAATATAACCCCCTGTACCCCTCGATGTGTCTCTCTCCCAGCTCCCCGTTACCCTGTGTATAATATAACCTCCTGTACGCCTCGATGTGTCTCTCTCCCAGCTCCCCGTTACCCTGTATATAATATAACACCCTGTACCCCTCGATGTGTCTCTCTCCCAGCTCCCCGTTACCCTGTATATAATATAACCCCCTGTACCCCTCGATGTGTCTCTCTCCCAGCTCCCCGTTACCCTGTATATAATATAACCCCCTGTACCCCTCGATGTGTCTCTCTCCCAGCTCCCCGTTACCCTGTATATAATATAACCCCCTGTACCCCTCGATGTGTCTCTCTCCCCGTTACCCTGTATATAATATAACCCCCTGTACCCCTCGATGTGTCTCTCTCCCAGCTCCCCGTTGCCCTGTATATAATATAACCCCCTGTACCCCTCGATGTGTCTCTCTCCCATCTCCCCGTTCCCCTGTATATAATATAATCCCCTGTACCCCTCGATGTGTCTCTCTCCCAGCTCCCCGTTACCCTGTATATAATATAACCCCCTGTACCCCTCGATGTGTCTCTCTCCCAGCTCCCCGTTACCCTGTATATAATGTAACCCCCTGTACCCCTCAATGTGTCTCTCTCCCAGCTCCCCGTTACCCTGTAAATAATATAACCCCCTGTACCCCTCGATGTGTCTCTCTCCCAGCTCCCCGTTACCCTGTATATAATATAACCCCCTGTACCCCTCGATGTGTCTCTGTCCCACCTCCCCGTTACCCTGTATATAATATAACCCCCGTACCCCTCGATGTGTCTCTCTCCCAGCCCCGCCTTACCCTGTATATAATATAACCCCCTGTACCCCTCGATTTGTCTCTCTCCCACCTCCCTGTTACCCTGTAGAGAATATAATCCCCTGTACCCCTCGATGTGTCTCTCTCCCAGCTCCCTGTTATCCTGTATATAATATAATCCCCCGTACCCCTCGATGTGTGTCTCTCCCAGCTCCCCGTTCCCCTGTATATAATATAACCCCCTGTAACCCTCGATGTGTCTCTCTCCCAGCCCCCCCTTACCCTGTATATAATATAACCCCCTGTACCCCTCGATGTGTCTCTCTCCCAGATCCCCGTTACCCTGTATATAATATAACCCCCTGTACCCCTCGATGTGTCTCTCTCCCAGCTCCCCGTTACCCTGTATATAATATAACCCCCTGTACCCCTCGATGTATCTCTCTCCCAGCTCCCTGTTACCCTGTATATAATATAACCCCCTGTACCCCTCGATGTGTCTCTCTCCCAGCTCCCCGTTACCCTGTATATAATATAACTCCCTGTACCCCTCGATGTGTCTCTCTCCCAGCTCCCCGTTACCCTGTATATAATATAACCCGCTGTACCCCTCGATGTGTCTCTCTCCCAGCTCCCCGTTACCCTGTACATAACATAACGCCCCGTACCCCTCGATGTGACTCTCTCCCAGCTCCCCGTTACCCTGTATATAATATAACACCCCGTACCCCTCGATGTGTCTCTCTCCCAGCTCCCAGTTACCCTGTATATAAAATAACCCCCTGTACCCCTCGATGTGTCTCTCTCCCACCTCCCTGTTACCCTGTATATAATATAACCCCCTGTTCCCCTCGATGTGTCTCTCTCCCAGCTCCCCGTTACCCTGTATATAATATAACTCCCTGTACCCCTGGATGTGTCTCTCTCACACCTCCCTGTTACCCTGTACATAATATAACCCACTGTACCCCTCGATGTGTCTCTCTCCCAGCTCCCCGTTACCCTGTATATAATATAACCCCCTGCACCCCTCGATGTGTCTCTCTCCCAGCTCCCCGTTACCCTGTATATAATATAACCCCCTGGACCCCAAGATGTGTCTCTCTCCCAGCTCCCCGTTACCCTGTATATAATATAACCCCCTGTACCCCTCGATGTGGCTTTCCCAGCTCCCCGTTACCCTGTATATAATATAACCCGCTGTACCCCTCGATGTGTCTCTCTCCCAGCTCCCTGTACCCCTCGACGTGTCTCTCTCCCAGCTCCCCGTTACCCTGTAAATCATATAACCCCCTGTAACCCTCGATGTGTCTCTCTCCCAGCTCCCCGTTACCCTGTAAATCATATAACCACCTGTACCCCTCGATGTGTCTCTCTCCCAGCTCCCCGTTCCCCTGTATATAATATAACCCCCTGTACCTCTCGATGTGTCTCTCTCCCAGCTCCCCCTTACCCTGTATATAATATAACCCCCTGTAACCCTCGATGTGTCTCTCTCCCAGCTTCCCGTTACCCTGTATATAATATAACCCCCTGTACCCCTCGATGTGTCTCTCTCCCAGCTCCCCGTTACCCTGTATATAATATAACCCCCTGTACCCCTCGATGTGTCTCTCTCCCAGCTCCCCGTTACCCTGTATATAATATAACCCCGTGTACCCCTCGATGTGTCTCTCTCCCAGCTACCCGTTACCCTGTATATAACATAACGCCCCGTACACCTCGATGTGTCTCTCTCCCAGCTCCCCGTTACCCTGTATATAATATAACCCCCTGCACCCCTCGATGTGTCTCTCTCCCCGTTACCCTGTATATAATATAACCCCCTGTACCCCTCGATGTGTCTCTCTCCCAGCTCCCCGTTACCCTGTATACAATATAACCCCCTGTACCCCTCGATGTGTCTCTCTCCCAGCTCCGCGTTACCCTGTATATAATGTAATCCCCTGTACCTCTCGATGTGTCTCTCTCCCAGCTCCCCGTTACCCTGTATATAATATAACCCCCTGTACCCCTCGATGTGGCTATCTGCCAGCTCCCCGTTACCCTGTATATAATATAACCCCCTGTACCCCTCGATGTGTCTCTCTCCCAGCTCCCCGTTACCCTGTATATAACCCCCTGTACCCCTCGATGTGTCTCTCTCCCAGCTCCCCGTTACCCTGTATATAATATAACCCCCTGTACCCCTCGATGTGTCTCTCTCCCAGCTCCCCGTTACCCTGTATATAATATAACCCCCTGCACCGCTCGATGTGTCTCTCTCCCAGCTCCCCGTTACCCTGTATATAATATAACCCCCTGTACCCCTCGATGTGTCTCTCTCCCAGCTCCCTGTCCCCGTCGATGTGCCTCTCTCCCAGCTCCCCGTTACCCTGTAAATCATATAACCCCCTGTAACCCTCGATGTGTCTCTCTCCCAGCTCCCCGTTACCCTGTATATAATATAACCCCCTGTACCCCTCGATGTGTCTCTCTCCCAGCTCCCAGTTACCCTGTATATAATATAACCCCCTGTACCCCTCGATGTGTCTCTCTCCCAGCTCCCCGTTATCCTGTATATAACATAACCCCCGGAACCCCTTGATGTGTCTCTCTCCCAGCTCCCCGTTACCCTGTAAATAATATAACCCCCTGTAACCCTCGATGTGTCTCTCTCCCAGCTCCCTGTACCCCTCGATGTGTCTCTCTCCATGCTCCCCGTTACCCTGTAAATAATATAACCCCCTGTACCCCTCGATGTGTCTCTCTCCCAGCTCCCCGTTACCCTGTATATAATATAACCCCCTGTACCCCTCGATGTATCTCTCTCCCAGCTCCCCGTTCCCCTGTATATAATATAACCCCCTGTACCCCTCGATGTGTCTCTCTCCCAGCTCCCCGTTACCCTGTATATAATATAACCCCCTGTACCCCTCGATGTATCTCTCTCCCAGCTCCCTGTTACCCTGTATATAATATAACCCCCTGTACCCCTCGATGTGTCTCTCTCCCAGCTCCCCGTTACCCTGTATATAATATAACCCCCTGTACACCTCGATGTGTCTTTCCCAGCTCCCCGTTACCCTGTATATAATATAAACCCCTGTACCCCTCGATGTGTCTCTCTCCCAGCTCCCTGTACCCCTCGATGTGTCTCTCTCCCAGCTCCCCGTTACCCTGTAAATCATATAAGCCCCTGTAACACTCGATGTGTCTCTCTCCCAGCTCCCCGTTACCCTGTATATAATATAACCCCCTGTACCCCTCGATGTGTCTCTCTCCCAGCTCCCCGTTACCTTGTATATAATAAACCCCCTGTACACCTCCATGTGTCTCTCTCCCAGCTCCCCGTTACCCTGTATATAGTATAACCCCCTGTACCACTCGAAGTGTCTCTCTCCCAGCTCCCCGTTACCCTGTATATAATATAACCCCCAGTACCCCTCGATGTGTCTCTCTCCCACCTCCCCGTTACCCTGTATATAATATAACCCCCAGTACCCCTCGATGTGTCTCTCTCCCACCTCCCCGTTACCCTGTATATAATATAACCCCCTGCACCCCTCGATGTGTGTCTCTCCCCGTAACCCTGTAAATCATATAACCCCCTGTAACCCTCGATGTGTCTCTCTCCCAGCTCCCCGTTACCCTGTATATGATATAACCCCCTGTACCCCTCGATGTGTCTCTCTCACCATTCCCCGTTACCCTGTATATAATATAACCCCCTGTACCCCTCGATGTGTCTCTCTCCCAGCTCCCGTTACCCTGTATATAATATAACCCCCTGTACCCCTCGATGTGTCTCTCTCCCAGCTTCCCGTTACCCTGTATATAATATAACCCCCTGTACCCCTCGATGTGTCTCTCTCCCAGCTCCCCGTTACCCTGTATATAATATAACCCTCTGTACCTCCAGAAGTGTCTCTCTCCCAGCTCCCCGTTACCCTGTATAAAATATAACACCCTGTACCCCTCGATGTGTCTCTCTCCTAGCTCCCCGTTACCCTGTATATAATATAACCCCCTGTACCCCTCGATGTGTCTCTCTCCCAGCTCCCCGTTACCCTGTGTATAATATAACCTCCTGTACGCCTCGATGTGTCTCTCTCCCAGCTCCCCGTTACCCTGTATATAATATAACACCCTGTACCCCTCGATGTGTCTCTCTCCCAGCTCCCCGTTACCCTGTATATAATATAACCCCCTGTACCCCTCGATGTGTCTCTCTCCCAGCTCCCCGTTACCCTGTATATAATATAACCCCCTGTACCCCTCGATGTGTCTCTCTCCCAGCTCCCCGTTACCCTGTATATAATATAACCCCCTGTACCCCTCGATGTGTCTCTCTCCCCGTTACCCTGTATATAATATAACCCCCTGTACCCCTCGATGTGTCTCTCTCCCAGCTCCCCGTTGCCCTGTATATAATATAACCCCCTGTACCCCTCGATGTGTCTCTCTCCCATCTCCCCGTTCCCCTGTATATAATATAATCCCCTGTACCCCTCGATGTGTCTCTCTCCCAGCTCCCCGTTACCCTGTATATAATATAACCCCCTGTACCCCTCGATGTGTCTCTCTCCCAGCTCCCCGTTACCCTGTATATAATGTAACCCCCTGTACCCCTCAATGTGTCTCTCTCCCAGCTCCCCGTTACCCTGTAAATAATATAACCCCCTGTACCCCTCGATGTGTCTCTCTCCCAGCTCCCCGTTACCCTGTATATAATATAACCCCCTGTACCCCTCGATGTGTCTCTGTCCCACCTCCCCGTTACCCTGTATATAATATAACCCCCGTACCCCTCGATGTGTCTCTCTCCCAGCCCCGCCTTACCCTGTATATAATATAACCCCCTGTACCCCTCGATTTGTCTCTCTCCCACCTCCCTGTTACCCTGTAGAGAATATAATCCCCTGTACCCCTCGATGTGTCTCTCTCCCAGCTCCCTGTTATCCTGTATATAATATAATCCCCCGTACCCCTCGATGTGTGTCTCTCCCAGCTCCCCGTTCCCCTGTATATAATATAACCCCCTGTAACCCTCGATGTGTCTCTCTCCCAGCCCCCCCTTACCCTGTATATAATATAACCCCCTGTACCCCTCGATGTGTCTCTCTCCCAGCTCCCCGTTACCCTGTATATAATATAACCCCCTGTACCCCTCGATGTGTCTCTCTCCCAGCTCCCCGTTACCCTGTATATAATATAACTCCCTGTACCCCTCGATGTGTCTCTCTCCCAGCTCCCCGTTACCCTGTATATAATATAACCCGCTGTACCCCTCGATGTGTCTCTCTCCCAGCTCCCCGTTACCCTGTATATAACATAACGCCCCGTACCCCTCGATGTGACTCTCTCCCAGCTCCCCGTTACCCTGTATATAATATAACACCCCGTACCCCTCGATGTGTCTCTCTCCCAGCTCCCCGTTACCCTGTATATAAAATAACCCCCTGTACCCCTCGATGTGTCTCTCTCCCACCTCCCTGTTACCCTGTATATAATATAACCCCCTGTACCCCTCGATGTGTCTCTCTCCCAGCTCCCCGTTACCCTGTATATAATATAACCCCCTGTACCCCTCGATGTGTCTCTCTCCCAGATCCCCGTTACCCTGTATATAATATAACCCCCTGTACCCCTCGATGTGTCTCTCTCCCAGCTCCCCGTTACCCTGTATATAATATAACCCCCTGTACCCCTCGATGTGTCTCTCTCCCCGTTACCCTGTATATAATATAACCCCCTGTACCCCTCGATGTGTCTCTCTCCCACCTCCCTGTTTCCCTGTATATAATATAACCCCCTGTACCCCTCGATGTGTCTCTCTCCCCGTTACCCTGTATATAATATAACCCCCTGTACCCCTCGATGTGTCTCTCTCCCAGCTCCCCGTTACCCTGTATATAATATAACCCCCTATACCCCTCGATGTGTCTCTCTCCCAGCTCCCCGTTACCCTGTACATAATATAACCCCCTGTACCCCCCAATGTCTCTCTCCCAGCTCCCCGTTACCCTGTATATAATATAACCCCCTGTACCCCTCGATGTGTCTCTCTCCCAGCTCCCCGTTACCCTGTATATAACATAACACCCCGTACCCCTCGATGTGTCTCTCTCCCAGCTCCCCGTTACCCTGTATATAATATAACACCCCGTACCCCTCGATGTGTCTCTCTCCCAGCTCCCCGTTACCCTGTATATAAAATAACTCCCTGTACCTCTCGATGTGTCTCTCTCCCACCTCCCTGTTACCCTGTATATAATATAACCCCCTGTACCCCTCGATGTGTCTCTCTCCCAGCTCCCCGTTACCCTGTATGTAATATAACTCCCTGTACCCCTGGATGTGTCTCTCTCACACCTCCCCGTTACACTGCATATAATATAACCCCCTGCACCCCTCGATGTGTCTCTCTCCCAGCTCCCCGTTACCCTGTATATAATATAACCCCCTGGACCCCACGATGTGTCTCTCTCCCAGCTCCCTGTACCCCTCGACGTGTCTCTCTCCCAGCTCCCCGTTACCCTGTAAATCATATAACCCCCTGTAACCCTCGATGTGTCTCTCTCCCAGCTCCCCGTTACCCTGTATATAATATAACCCCCTGTACCCCTCGATGTGACTCTCTCCCAGCTCCCCGTTACCCTGTATATAATATAACCCCCTGTAACCCTCGATGTGTCTCTCTGCCAGCTCCCCGTTACCCTGTATATGATATAACCCCCTGTACCCCTCGATGTGTCTCTCTCACCATTCCCCGTTACCCTGTATATAATATAACCCCCTGTACGCCTCGATGTGTCTCTCTCCCAGCTCCCTGTACCCCTCGACGTGTCTCTCTCCCAGCTCCCCGTTACCCTGTAAATCATATAACCCCCTGTAACCCTCGATGTGTCTCTCTCCCAGCTCCCCGTTACCCTGTATATAATATAACCCCCTGTACCCCTCGATGTGACTCTCTCCCAGCTCCCCGTTACCCTGTATATAATATAACCCCCTGTAACCCTCGATGTGTCTCTCTGCCAGCTCCCCGTTACCCTGTATATGATATAACCCCCTGTACCCCTCGATGTGTCTCTCTCACCATTCCCCGTTACCCTGTATATAATATAACCCCCTGTACCCCTCGATGTGTCTCTCTCCCAGCTCCCGTTACCCTGTATATAATATAACCCCCTGTACCCCTCGATGTGTCTCTCTCCCAGCTTCCCGTTACCCTGTATATAATATAACCCCCTGTACCCCTCGATGTGTCTCTCTCCCAGCTCCCCGTTACCCTGTATATAATATAACCCCCTGTACCCCTCGATGTGTCTCTCTCCCAGCTCCCCGTTACGCTGTATATAATATAACCCCCTGTACCCCTCGATGTGTCTCTCTCCTAGCTCCCCGTTACCCTGTATATAATATAACCCCCTGTACCCCTCGATGTGTCTCTCTCCCAGCTCCCCGTTACCCTGTGTATAATATAACCTCCTGTACCCCTCGATGTGTCTCTCTCCCAGCTCCCCGTTACCCTGTATATAATATAACACCCTGTACCCCTCGATGTGTCTCTCTCCCAGCTCCCCGTTACCCTGTATATAATATAACCCCCTGTACCCCTCGATGTGTCTCTCTCCCAGCTCCCCGTTACCCTGTATATAATATAACCCCCTGTACCCCTCGATGTGTCTCTCTCCCAGCTCCCCGTTACCCTGTATATAATATAACCCCCTGTACCCCTCGATGTGTCTCTCTCCCCGTTACCCTGTATATAATATAACCCCCTGTACCCCTCGATGTGTCTCTCTCCCAGCTCCCCGTTGCCCTGTATATAATATAACCCCCTGTACCCCTCGATGTGTCTCTCTCCAATCTCCCCGTTCCCCTGTATATAATATAATCCCCTGTACCCCTCGATGTGTCTCTCTCCCAGCTCCCCGTTACCCTGTATATAATATAACCCCCTGTACCCCTCGATGTGTCTCTCTCCCAGCTCCCCGTTACCCTGTATATAACCCGCTGCACCCCTCGATGTGTCTCTCTCCCCGTTACCCTGTATATAATATAACCCCCTGTCCCCCTCGATGTGTCTCTCTCCCAGCTCCCCGTTACCCTGTATACAATATAACCCCCTGTACCCCTCGATGTGTCTCTCTCCCAGCTCCGCGTTACCCTGTATATAATGTAATCCCCTGTACCTCTCGATGTGTCTCTCTCCCAGCTCCCCGTTACCCTGTATATAATATAACCCCCTGTACCCCTCGATGTGTCTCTCTCCCAGCTCCCCGTTACCCTGTATATAATATAACCCCCTGTACCCCGCGATGTGTCTCTCTCCCATCTCTCCGTTACCCTGTATATAATATAACCCCCTGTACCCCTCGATGTGTCTCTCTCCCAGCTCCCCGTTATCCTGTACATAATATAACCCCCTGTACCCCTCGATGTGGCTATCTGCCAGCTCCCCGTTACCCTGTATATAATATAACCCCCTGTACCCCTCGATGTGTCTCTCTCCCAGCTCCCCGTTACCCTGTATATAACCCCCTGTACCCCTCGATGTGTCTCTCTCCCAGCTCCCCGTTACCCTGTATATAATATAACCCCCTGTACCCCTTGATGTGTCTCTCACCCAGCACCCCGTTACCCTGTATATAATATAACCCCCCCCGTACCCCTCGCTGTGTCTCTCTCCCAGCTCCCCGTTACCCTGTATATAATATAACCCCACCGTACCCCTCGCTGTGTCTCTCTCCCAGCTCCCCGTTACCCTGTATATAATATAACCCACTGTACCCCTCGATGTGTCTCTCTCCCAGCTCCGTTACCCAGTATGTAATAAACTCCCTGTACCCCTCGATGTGTCTCTCTCCCAGCTCCCCGTTACCCTGTATATAATATAACCCCCTGTACCCCTCGATGTGTCTCTCTCCCAGCTCCCCGTTACCCTGTATAAAATATAAACCCCTGTACCCCTCGATGTGTCTCTCTCCCAGCTCCCTGTTACCCTGTATATAATCTAACACCCTGTACCCCTGGATGTGTCTCTATCACACCTCCCCGTTACACTGCATATAATATAACCCCCTGCACCGCTCGATGTGTCTCTCTCCCAGCTCCCCGTTACCCTGTATATAATATAACCCCCTGGACCCCGAGATGTGTCTCTCTCCCAGCTCCCCGTTACCCTGTATATAATATAACCCCCTGCACCGCTCGATGTGTCTCTCTCCCAGCTCCCCGTTACCCTGTATATAATATAACCCCCTGTACCCCTCGATGTGTCTCTCTCCCAGCTCCCTGTCCCCGTCGATGTGCCTCTCTCCCAGCTCCCCGTTACCCTGTAAATCATATAACCCCCTGTAACCCTCGATGTGTCTCTCTCCCAGCTCCCCGTTACCCTGTATATAATATAACCCCCTGTACCCCTCGATGTGTCTCTCTCCCAGCTCCCCGTTACCCTGTATATAATATAACCCCCTGTACCCCTCGATGTGTCTCTCTCCCAGCTCCCCGTTACCCTGTATATAATATAACCCCCTGTACCCCTCGATGTGTCTCTCTCCCAGCTCCCTGTTACCCTGTATATAATATAACCCCCTGTACCCCTCGATGTGTCTCTCTCCCAGCTCCCCGTTACCCTGTATATAATATAACCCCCTGTACCCCGCGATGTGTCTCTCTCCCATCTCCCCGTTACACTGTATATAATATAACCCCCTGTACCCCTCGATGTGTCTCTCTCCCTGCTCCCCGTTATCCTGTATATAATATAACCCCCTATACCCCTCGATGTGTCTCTCTGCCAGCTCCCCGTTACCCTGTATATAATATAACCCCCTGTACCCCTCGATGTGTCTCTCTCCCAGCTCCCCGTTGCCCTGTATATAACCCCCTGCACCCCTCGATGTGTCTCTCTCCCCGTTACCCTGTATATAATATAACCCCCTGTCCCCCTCGATGTGTCCCTCTCCCAGCTCCCCGTTACCCTGTATACAATATAACCCCCTGTACCCCTCGATGTGTCTCTCTCCCAGCTCCCCGTTACCCTGTATATAATGTAATCCCCTGTACCTCTCGATGTGCCTCTCTCCCAGCTCCCCGTTACCCTGTATATAATATAACCCCCTGTACCCCTCGATGTGTCTATCTGCCAGCTCCCCGTTACCCTGTATATAATATAACCCCCTGTACCCCTCGATGTGTCTCTCTCCCAGCTCCCCGTTACCCTGTATATAACCCCCTGTACCCCTCGATGTGTCTCTCTCCCAGCTCCCCGTTACCCTGTATATAATATAACCCCCTGTACCCCTTGATGTGTCTCTCTCCCAGCTCCCCGTTACCCTGTATATACTATAACCCCCTGTACCCCTCGATGTGTCTCTCTCCCAGCTCCCTGTTACCCTGTATATAATATAACCCCCTGTACCCCTCGATGTGTCTCTCTCCCAGCTCCCCGTTACCCTGTATATAACATAACCCCCTGTACCCCTCGATGTGTCTCTCTCAAACCTCCGCGTTACACTGCTTATAATATAACCCCCTGCACCCCTCGATGTGTCTCTCTCCCAGCTCCCCGTTACCCTGTATATAATATAACCCCCTGTACCCCTCGATGTGTCTTTCCCAGCTCCCCGTTACCCTGTATATAATATAACCCCCTGTACCCCTCGATGTGCCTCTCTCCCAGCTCCCCGTTACCCTGTAAATCATATAACCCCCTGTACCCCTCGATGTGTCTCTCTCCCAGCTCCCCGTTACCCTGTATATAATATAACCCCCTGTACCCCTCGATGTATCTCTCTCCCAGCTCCCCGTTCCCCTGTATATAATATAACCCCCTGTACCCCTCGATGTGTCTCTCTCCCAGCTCCCCGTTACCCTGTATATAATATAACCCCCTGTACCCCTCGATGTATCTCTCTCCCAGCTCCCTGTTACCCTGTATATAATATAACCCCCTGTACCCCTCGATGTGTCTCTCTCCCAGCTCCCCGTTACCCTGTATATAATATAACCCCCTGTACACCTCGATGTGTCTTTCCCAGCTCCCCGTTACCCTGTATATAATATAAACCCCTGTACCCCTCGATGTGTCTCTCTCCCAGCTCCCTGTACCCCTCGATGTGTCTCTCTCCCAGCTCCCCGTTACCCTGTAAATCATATAAGCCCCTGTAACACTCGATGTGTCTCTCTCCCAGCTCCCCGTTACCCTGTATATAATATAACCCCCTGTACCCCTCGATGTGTCTCTCTCCCAGCTCCCCGTTACCTTGTATATAATAAACCCCCTGTACACCTCCATGTGTCTCTCTCCCAGCTCCCCGTTACCCTGTATATAGTATAACCCCCTGTACCACTCGAAGTGTCTCTCTCCCAGCTCCCCGTTACCCTGTATATAATATAACCCCCAGCACCCCTCGATGTGTCTCTCTCCCACCTCCCCGTTACCCTGTATATAATATAACCCCCAGTACCCCTCGATGTGTCTCTCTCCCACCTCCCCGTTACCCTGTATATAATATAACCCCCTGCACCCCTCGATGTGTCTCTCTCCCCGTAACCCTGTAAATCATATAACCCCCTGTAACCCTCGATGTGTCTCTCTCCCAGCTCCCCGTTACCCTGTATATGATATAACCCCCTGTACCCCTCGATGTGTCTCTCTCACCATTCCCCGTTACCCTGTATATAATATAACCCCCTGTACCCCTCGATGTGTCTCTCTCCCAGCTCCCGTTACCCTGTATATAATATAACCCCCTGTACCCCTCGATGTGTCTCTCTCCCAGCTTCCCGTTACCCTGTATATAATATAACCCCCTGTACCCCTCGATGTGTCTCTCTCCCAGCTCCCCGTTACCCTGTATATAATATAACCCTCTGTACCTCCAGAAGTGTCTCTCTCCCAGCTCCCCGTTACCCTGTATAAAATATAACACCCTGTACCCCTCGATGTGTCTCTCTCCTAGCTCCCCGTTACCCTGTATATAATATAACCCCCTGTACCCCTCGATGTGTCTCTCTCCCAGCTCCCCGTTACCCTGTGTATAATATAACCTCCTGTACGCCTCGATGTGTCTCTCTCCCAGCTCCCCGTTACCCTGTATATAATATAACACCCTGTACCCCTCGATGTGTCTCTCTCCCAGCTCCCCGTTACCCTGTATATAATATAACCCCCTGTACCCCTCGATGTGTCTCTCTCCCAGCTCCCCGTTACCCTGTATATAATATAACCCCCTGTACCCCTCGATGTGTCTCTCTCCCAGCTCCCCGTTACCCTGTATATAATATAACCCCCTGTACCCCTCGATGTGTCTCTCTCCCCGTTACCCTGTATATAATATAACCCC
Organism: Chiloscyllium punctatum; assembly: GCF_047496795.1. Lineage (NCBI taxonomy): Eukaryota > Metazoa > Chordata > Chondrichthyes > Orectolobiformes > Hemiscylliidae > Chiloscyllium > Chiloscyllium punctatum. The sequence continues at coordinate 106,660 of NW_027310251.1, read as the reverse complement.
CTGTACCCCTCGATGTGTCTCTCTCCCAGCTCCCCGTTGCCCTGTATATAATATAACCCCCTGTACCCCTCGATGTGTCTCTCTCCCATCTCCCCGTTCCCCTGTATATAATATAATCCCCTGTACCCCTCGATGTGTCTCTCTCCCAGCTCCCCGTTACCCTGTATATAATATAACCCCCTGTACCCCTCGATGTGTCTCTCTCCCAGCTCCCCGTTACCCTGTATATAATGTAACCCCCTGTACCCCTCAATGTGTCTCTCTCCCAGCTCCCCGTTACCCTGTAAATAATATAACCCCCTGTACCCCTCGATGTGTCTCTCTCCCAGCTCCCCGTTACCCTGTATATAATATAACCCCCTGTACCCCTCGATGTGTCTCTGTCCCACCTCCCCGTTACCCTGTATATAATATAACCCCCGTACCCCTCGATGTGTCTCTCTCCCAGCCCCGCCTTACCCTGTATATAATATAACCCCCTGTACCCCTCGATTTGTCTCTCTCCCACCTCCCTGTTACCCTGTAGAGAATATAATCCCCTGTACCCCTCGATGTGTCTCTCTCCCAGCTCCCTGTTATCCTGTATATAATATAATCCCCCGTACCCCTCGATGTGTGTCTCTCCCAGCTCCCCGTTCCCCTGTATATAATATAACCCCCTGTAACCCTCGATGTGTCTCTCTCCCAGATCCCCGTTACCCTGTATATAATATAACCCCCTGTACCCCTCGATGTGTCTCTCTCCCAGCTCCCCGTTACCCTGTATATAATATAACCCCCTGTACCCCTCGATGTATCTCTCTCCCAGCTCCCTGTTACCCTGTATATAATATAACCCCCTGTACCCCTCGATGTGTCTCTCTCCCAGCTCCCCGTTACCCTGTATATAATATAACTCCCTGTACCCCTCGATGTGTCTCTCTCCCAGCTCCCCGTTACCCTGTATATAATATAACCCGCTGTACCCCTCGATGTGTCTCTCTCCCAGCTCCCCGTTACCCTGTACATAACATAACGCCCCGTACCCCTCGATGTGACTCTCTCCCAGCTCCCCGTTACCCTGTATATAATATAACACCCCGTACCCCTCGATGTGTCTCTCTCCCAGCTCCCAGTTACCCTGTATATAAAATAACCCCCTGTACCCCTCGATGTGTCTCTCTCCCACCTCCCTGTTACCCTGTATATAATATAACCCCCTGTTCCCCTCGATGTGTCTCTCTCCCAGCTCCCCGTTACCCTGTATATAATATAACTCCCTGTACCCCTGGATGTGTCTCTCTCACACCTCCCTGTTACCCTGTACATAATATAACCCACTGTACCCCTCGATGTGTCTCTCTCCCAGCTCCCCGTTACCCTGTATATAATATAACCCCCTGCACCCCTCGATGTGTCTCTCTCCCAGCTCCCCGTTACCCTGTATATAATATAACCCCCTGGACCCCAAGATGTGTCTCTCTCCCAGCTCCCCGTTACCCTGTATATAATATAACCCCCTGTACCCCTCGATGTGGCTTTCCCAGCTCCCCGTTACCCTGTATATAATATAACCCGCTGTACCCCTCGATGTGTCTCTCTCCCAGCTCCCTGTACCCCTCGACGTGTCTCTCTCCCAGCTCCCCGTTACCCTGTAAATCATATAACCCCCTGTAACCCTCGATGTGTCTCTCTCCCAGCTCCCCGTTACCCTGTAAATCATATAACCACCTGTACCCCTCGATGTGTCTCTCTCCCAGCTCCCCGTTCCCCTGTATATAATATAACCCCCTGTACCTCTCGATGTGTCTCTCTCCCAGCTCCCCCTTACCCTGTATATAATATAACCCCCTGTAACCCTCGATGTGTCTCTCTCCCAGCTTCCCGTTACCCTGTATATAATATAACCCCCTGTACCCCTCGATGTGTCTCTCTCCCAGCTCCCCGTTACCCTGTATATAATATAACCCCCTGTACCCCTCGATGTGTCTCTCTCCCAGCTCCCCGTTACCCTGTATATAATATAACCCCGTGTACCCCTCGATGTGTCTCTCTCCCAGCTACCCGTTACCCTGTATATAACATAACGCCCCGTACACCTCGATGTGTCTCTCTCCCAGCTCCCCGTTACCCTGTATATAATATAACCCCCTGCACCCCTCGATGTGTCTCTCTCCCCGTTACCCTGTATATAATATAACCCCCTGTACCCCTCGATGTGTCTCTCTCCCAGCTCCCCGTTACCCTGTATACAATATAACCCCCTGTACCCCTCGATGTGTCTCTCTCCCAGCTCCGCGTTACCCTGTATATAATGTAATCCCCTGTACCTCTCGATGTGTCTCTCTCCCAGCTCCCCGTTACCCTGTATATAATATAACCCCCTGTACCCCTCGATGTGGCTATCTGCCAGCTCCCCGTTACCCTGTATATAATATAACCCCCTGTACCCCTCGATGTGTCTCTCTCCCAGCTCCCCGTTACCCTGTATATAACCCCCTGTACCCCTCGATGTGTCTCTCTCCCAGCTCCCCGTTACCCTGTATATAATATAACCCCCTGTACCCCTCGATGTGTCTCTCTCCCAGCTCCCCGTTACCCTGTATATAATATAACCCCCTGCACCGCTCGATGTGTCTCTCTCCCAGCTCCCCGTTACCCTGTATATAATATAACCCCCTGTACCCCTCGATGTGTCTCTCTCCCAGCTCCCTGTCCCCGTCGATGTGCCTCTCTCCCAGCTCCCCGTTACCCTGTAAATCATATAACCCCCTGTAACCCTCGATGTGTCTCTCTCCCAGCTCCCCGTTACCCTGTATATAATATAACCCCCTGTACCCCTCGATGTGTCTCTCTCCCAGCTCCCAGTTACCCTGTATATAATATAACCCCCTGTACCCCTCGATGTGTCTCTCTCCCAGCTCCCCGTTATCCTGTATATAACATAACCCCCGGAACCCCTTGATGTGTCTCTCTCCCAGCTCCCCGTTACCCTGTAAATAATATAACCCCCTGTAACCCTCGATGTGTCTCTCTCCCAGCTCCCTGTACCCCTCGATGTGTCTCTCTCCATGCTCCCCGTTACCCTGTAAATAATATAACCCCCTGTACCCCTCGATGTGTCTCTCTCCCAGCTCCCCGTTACCCTGTATATAATATAACCCCCTGTACCCCTCGATGTATCTCTCTCCCAGCTCCCCGTTCCCCTGTATATAATATAACCCCCTGTACCCCTCGATGTGTCTCTCTCCCAGCTCCCCGTTACCCTGTATATAATATAACCCCCTGTACCCCTCGATGTATCTCTCTCCCAGCTCCCTGTTACCCTGTATATAATATAACCCCCTGTACCCCTCGATGTGTCTCTCTCCCAGCTCCCCGTTACCCTGTATATAATATAACCCCCTGTACACCTCGATGTGTCTTTCCCAGCTCCCCGTTACCCTGTATATAATATAAACCCCTGTACCCCTCGATGTGTCTCTCTCCCAGCTCCCTGTACCCCTCGATGTGTCTCTCTCCCAGCTCCCCGTTACCCTGTAAATCATATAAGCCCCTGTAACACTCGATGTGTCTCTCTCCCAGCTCCCCGTTACCCTGTATATAATATAACCCCCTGTACCCCTCGATGTGTCTCTCTCCCAGCTCCCCGTTACCTTGTATATAATAAACCCCCTGTACACCTCCATGTGTCTCTCTCCCAGCTCCCCGTTACCCTGTATATAGTATAACCCCCTGTACCACTCGAAGTGTCTCTCTCCCAGCTCCCCGTTACCCTGTATATAATATAACCCCCAGTACCCCTCGATGTGTCTCTCTCCCACCTCCCCGTTACCCTGTATATAATATAACCCCCAGTACCCCTCGATGTGTCTCTCTCCCACCTCCCCGTTACCCTGTATATAATATAACCCCCTGCACCCCTCGATGTGTGTCTCTCCCCGTAACCCTGTAAATCATATAACCCCCTGTAACCCTCGATGTGTCTCTCTCCCAGCTCCCCGTTACCCTGTATATGATATAACCCCCTGTACCCCTCGATGTGTCTCTCTCACCATTCCCCGTTACCCTGTATATAATATAACCCCCTGTACCCCTCGATGTGTCTCTCTCCCAGCTCCCGTTACCCTGTATATAATATAACCCCCTGTACCCCTCGATGTGTCTCTCTCCCAGCTTCCCGTTACCCTGTATATAATATAACCCCCTGTACCCCTCGATGTGTCTCTCTCCCAGCTCCCCGTTACCCTGTATATAATATAACCCTCTGTACCTCCAGAAGTGTCTCTCTCCCAGCTCCCCGTTACCCTGTATAAAATATAACACCCTGTACCCCTCGATGTGTCTCTCTCCTAGCTCCCCGTTACCCTGTATATAATATAACCCCCTGTACCCCTCGATGTGTCTCTCTCCCAGCTCCCCGTTACCCTGTGTATAATATAACCTCCTGTACGCCTCGATGTGTCTCTCTCCCAGCTCCCCGTTACCCTGTATATAATATAACACCCTGTACCCCTCGATGTGTCTCTCTCCCAGCTCCCCGTTACCCTGTATATAATATAACCCCCTGTACCCCTCGATGTGTCTCTCTCCCAGCTCCCCGTTACCCTGTATATAATATAACCCCCTGTACCCCTCGATGTGTCTCTCTCCCAGCTCCCCGTTACCCTGTATATAATATAACCCCCTGTACCCCTCGATGTGTCTCTCTCCCCGTTACCCTGTATATAATATAACCCCCTGTACCCCTCGATGTGTCTCTCTCCCAGCTCCCCGTTGCCCTGTATATAATATAACCCCCTGTACCCCTCGATGTGTCTCTCTCCCATCTCCCCGTTCCCCTGTATATAATATAATCCCCTGTACCCCTCGATGTGTCTCTCTCCCAGCTCCCCGTTACCCTGTATATAATATAACCCCCTGTACCCCTCGATGTGTCTCTCTCCCAGCTCCCCGTTACCCTGTATATAATGTAACCCCCTGTACCCCTCAATGTGTCTCTCTCCCAGCTCCCCGTTACCCTGTAAATAATATAACCCCCTGTACCCCTCGATGTGTCTCTCTCCCAGCTCCCCGTTACCCTGTATATAATATAACCCCCTGTACCCCTCGATGTGTCTCTGTCCCACCTCCCCGTTACCCTGTATATAATATAACCCCCGTACCCCTCGATGTGTCTCTCTCCCAGCCCCGCCTTACCCTGTATATAATATAACCCCCTGTACCCCTCGATTTGTCTCTCTCCCACCTCCCTGTTACCCTGTAGAGAATATAATCCCCTGTACCCCTCGATGTGTCTCTCTCCCAGCTCCCTGTTATCCTGTATATAATATAATCCCCCGTACCCCTCGATGTGTGTCTCTCCCAGCTCCCCGTTCCCCTGTATATAATATAACCCCCTGTAACCCTCGATGTGTCTCTCTCCCAGCCCCCCCTTACCCTGTATATAATATAACCCCCTGTACCCCTCGATGTGTCTCTCTCCCAGCTCCCCGTTACCCTGTATATAATATAACCCCCTGTACCCCTCGATGTGTCTCTCTCCCAGCTCCCCGTTACCCTGTATATAATATAACTCCCTGTACCCCTCGATGTGTCTCTCTCCCAGCTCCCCGTTACCCTGTATATAATATAACCCGCTGTACCCCTCGATGTGTCTCTCTCCCAGCTCCCCGTTACCCTGTATATAACATAACGCCCCGTACCCCTCGATGTGACTCTCTCCCAGCTCCCCGTTACCCTGTATATAATATAACACCCCGTACCCCTCGATGTGTCTCTCTCCCAGCTCCCCGTTACCCTGTATATAAAATAACCCCCTGTACCCCTCGATGTGTCTCTCTCCCACCTCCCTGTTACCCTGTATATAATATAACCCCCTGTACCCCTCGATGTGTCTCTCTCCCAGCTCCCCGTTACCCTGTATATAATATAACCCCCTGTACCCCTCGATGTGTCTCTCTCCCAGATCCCCGTTACCCTGTATATAATATAACCCCCTGTACCCCTCGATGTGTCTCTCTCCCAGCTCCCCGTTACCCTGTATATAATATAACCCCCTGTACCCCTCGATGTGTCTCTCTCCCCGTTACCCTGTATATAATATAACCCCCTGTACCCCTCGATGTGTCTCTCTCCCACCTCCCTGTTTCCCTGTATATAATATAACCCCCTGTACCCCTCGATGTGTCTCTCTCCCCGTTACCCTGTATATAATATAACCCCCTGTACCCCTCGATGTGTCTCTCTCCCAGCTCCCCGTTACCCTGTATATAATATAACCCCCTATACCCCTCGATGTGTCTCTCTCCCAGCTCCCCGTTACCCTGTACATAATATAACCCCCTGTACCCCCCAATGTCTCTCTCCCAGCTCCCCGTTACCCTGTATATAATATAACCCCCTGTACCCCTCGATGTGTCTCTCTCCCAGCTCCCCGTTACCCTGTATATAACATAACACCCCGTACCCCTCGATGTGTCTCTCTCCCAGCTCCCCGTTACCCTGTATATAATATAACACCCCGTACCCCTCGATGTGTCTCTCTCCCAGCTCCCCGTTACCCTGTATATAAAATAACTCCCTGTACCTCTCGATGTGTCTCTCTCCCACCTCCCTGTTACCCTGTATATAATATAACCCCCTGTACCCCTCGATGTGTCTCTCTCCCAGCTCCCCGTTACCCTGTATGTAATATAACTCCCTGTACCCCTGGATGTGTCTCTCTCACACCTCCCCGTTACACTGCATATAATATAACCCCCTGCACCCCTCGATGTGTCTCTCTCCCAGCTCCCCGTTACCCTGTATATAATATAACCCCCTGGACCCCACGATGTGTCTCTCTCCCAGCTCCCTGTACCCCTCGACGTGTCTCTCTCCCAGCTCCCCGTTACCCTGTAAATCATATAACCCCCTGTAACCCTCGATGTGTCTCTCTCCCAGCTCCCCGTTACCCTGTATATAATATAACCCCCTGTACCCCTCGATGTGACTCTCTCCCAGCTCCCCGTTACCCTGTATATAATATAACCCCCTGTAACCCTCGATGTGTCTCTCTGCCAGCTCCCCGTTACCCTGTATATGATATAACCCCCTGTACCCCTCGATGTGTCTCTCTCACCATTCCCCGTTACCCTGTATATAATATAACCCCCTGTACGCCTCGATGTGTCTCTCTCCCAGCTCCCTGTACCCCTCGACGTGTCTCTCTCCCAGCTCCCCGTTACCCTGTAAATCATATAACCCCCTGTAACCCTCGATGTGTCTCTCTCCCAGCTCCCCGTTACCCTGTATATAATATAACCCCCTGTACCCCTCGATGTGACTCTCTCCCAGCTCCCCGTTACCCTGTATATAATATAACCCCCTGTAACCCTCGATGTGTCTCTCTGCCAGCTCCCCGTTACCCTGTATATGATATAACCCCCTGTACCCCTCGATGTGTCTCTCTCACCATTCCCCGTTACCCTGTATATAATATAACCCCCTGTACCCCTCGATGTGTCTCTCTCCCAGCTCCCGTTACCCTGTATATAATATAACCCCCTGTACCCCTCGATGTGTCTCTCTCCCAGCTTCCCGTTACCCTGTATATAATATAACCCCCTGTACCCCTCGATGTGTCTCTCTCCCAGCTCCCCGTTACCCTGTATATAATATAACCCCCTGTACCCCTCGATGTGTCTCTCTCCCAGCTCCCCGTTACGCTGTATATAATATAACCCCCTGTACCCCTCGATGTGTCTCTCTCCTAGCTCCCCGTTACCCTGTATATAATATAACCCCCTGTACCCCTCGATGTGTCTCTCTCCCAGCTCCCCGTTACCCTGTGTATAATATAACCTCCTGTACCCCTCGATGTGTCTCTCTCCCAGCTCCCCGTTACCCTGTATATAATATAACACCCTGTACCCCTCGATGTGTCTCTCTCCCAGCTCCCCGTTACCCTGTATATAATATAACCCCCTGTACCCCTCGATGTGTCTCTCTCCCAGCTCCCCGTTACCCTGTATATAATATAACCCCCTGTACCCCTCGATGTGTCTCTCTCCCAGCTCCCCGTTACCCTGTATATAATATAACCCCCTGTACCCCTCGATGTGTCTCTCTCCCCGTTACCCTGTATATAATATAACCCCCTGTACCCCTCGATGTGTCTCTCTCCCAGCTCCCCGTTGCCCTGTATATAATATAACCCCCTGTACCCCTCGATGTGTCTCTCTCCAATCTCCCCGTTCCCCTGTATATAATATAATCCCCTGTACCCCTCGATGTGTCTCTCTCCCAGCTCCCCGTTACCCTGTATATAATATAACCCCCTGTACCCCTCGATGTGTCTCTCTCCCAGCTCCCCGTTACCCTGTATATAACCCGCTGCACCCCTCGATGTGTCTCTCTCCCCGTTACCCTGTATATAATATAACCCCCTGTCCCCCTCGATGTGTCTCTCTCCCAGCTCCCCGTTACCCTGTATACAATATAACCCCCTGTACCCCTCGATGTGTCTCTCTCCCAGCTCCGCGTTACCCTGTATATAATGTAATCCCCTGTACCTCTCGATGTGTCTCTCTCCCAGCTCCCCGTTACCCTGTATATAATATAACCCCCTGTACCCCTCGATGTGTCTCTCTCCCAGCTCCCCGTTACCCTGTATATAATATAACCCCCTGTACCCCGCGATGTGTCTCTCTCCCATCTCTCCGTTACCCTGTATATAATATAACCCCCTGTACCCCTCGATGTGTCTCTCTCCCAGCTCCCCGTTATCCTGTACATAATATAACCCCCTGTACCCCTCGATGTGGCTATCTGCCAGCTCCCCGTTACCCTGTATATAATATAACCCCCTGTACCCCTCGATGTGTCTCTCTCCCAGCTCCCCGTTACCCTGTATATAACCCCCTGTACCCCTCGATGTGTCTCTCTCCCAGCTCCCCGTTACCCTGTATATAATATAACCCCCTGTACCCCTTGATGTGTCTCTCACCCAGCACCCCGTTACCCTGTATATAATATAACCCCCCCCGTACCCCTCGCTGTGTCTCTCTCCCAGCTCCCCGTTACCCTGTATATAATATAACCCCACCGTACCCCTCGCTGTGTCTCTCTCCCAGCTCCCCGTTACCCTGTATATAATATAACCCACTGTACCCCTCGATGTGTCTCTCTCCCAGCTCCGTTACCCAGTATGTAATAAACTCCCTGTACCCCTCGATGTGTCTCTCTCCCAGCTCCCCGTTACCCTGTATATAATATAACCCCCTGTACCCCTCGATGTGTCTCTCTCCCAGCTCCCCGTTACCCTGTATAAAATATAAACCCCTGTACCCCTCGATGTGTCTCTCTCCCAGCTCCCTGTTACCCTGTATATAATATAACTCCCTGTACCCCTGGATGTGTCTCTCTCACACCTCCCTGTTACCCTGTACATAATATAACCCACTGTACCCCTCGATGTGTCTCTCTCCCAGCTCCCCGTTACCCTGTATATAATATAACCCCCTGCACCCCTCGATGTGTCTCTCTCCCAGCTCCCCGTTACCCTGTATATAATATAACCCCCTGGACCCCAAGATGTGTCTCTCTCCCAGCTCCCCGTTACCCTGTATATAATATAACCCCCTGTACCCCTCGATGTGGCTTTCCCAGCTCCCCGTTACCCTGTATATAATATAACCCGCTGTACCCCTCGATGTGTCTCTCTCCCAGCTCCCTGTACCCCTCGACGTGTCTCTCTCCCAGCTCCCCGTTACCCTGTAAATCATATAACCCCCTGTAACCCTCGATGTGTCTCTCTCCCAGCTCCCCGTTACCCTGTAAATCATATAACCACCTGTACCCCTCGATGTGTCTCTCTCCCAGCTCCCCGTTCCCCTGTATATAATATAACCCCCTGTACCTCTCGATGTGTCTCTCTCCCAGCTCCCCCTTACCCTGTATATAATATAACCCCCTGTAACCCTCGATGTGTCTCTCTCCCAGCTTCCCGTTACCCTGTATATAATATAACCCCCTGTACCCCTCGATGTGTCTCTCTCCCAGCTCCCCGTTACCCTGTATATAATATAACCCCCTGTACCCCTCGATGTGTCTCTCTCCCAGCTCCCCGTTACCCTGTATATAATATAACCCCGTGTACCCCTCGATGTGTCTCTCTCCCAGCTACCCGTTACCCTGTATATAACATAACGCCCCGTACACCTCGATGTGTCTCTCTCCCAGCTCCCCGTTACCCTGTATATAATATAACCCCCTGCACCCCTCGATGTGTCTCTCTCCCCGTTACCCTGTATATAATATAACCCCCTGTACCCCTCGATGTGTCTCTCTCCCAGCTCCCCGTTACCCTGTATACAATATAACCCCCTGTACCCCTCGATGTGTCTCTCTCCCAGCTCCGCGTTACCCTGTATATAATGTAATCCCCTGTACCTCTCGATGTGTCTCTCTCCCAGCTCCCCGTTACCCTGTATATAATATAACCCCCTGTACCCCTCGATGTGGCTATCTGCCAGCTCCCCGTTACCCTGTATATAATATAACCCCCTGTACCCCTCGATGTGTCTCTCTCCCAGCTCCCCGTTACCCTGTATATAACCCCCTGTACCCCTCGATGTGTCTCTCTCCCAGCTCCCCGTTACCCTGTATATAATATAACCCCCTGTACCCCTCGATGTGTCTCTCTCCCAGCTCCCCGTTACCCTGTATATAATATAACCCCCTGCACCGCTCGATGTGTCTCTCTCCCAGCTCCCCGTTACCCTGTATATAATATAACCCCCTGTACCCCTCGATGTGTCTCTCTCCCAGCTCCCTGTCCCCGTCGATGTGCCTCTCTCCCAGCTCCCCGTTACCCTGTAAATCATATAACCCCCTGTAACCCTCGATGTGTCTCTCTCCCAGCTCCCCGTTACCCTGTATATAATATAACCCCCTGTACCCCTCGATGTGTCTCTCTCCCAGCTCCCAGTTACCCTGTATATAATATAACCCCCTGTACCCCTCGATGTGTCTCTCTCCCAGCTCCCCGTTATCCTGTATATAACATAACCCCCGGAACCCCTTGATGTGTCTCTCTCCCAGCTCCCCGTTACCCTGTAAATAATATAACCCCCTGTAACCCTCGATGTGTCTCTCTCCCAGCTCCCTGTACCCCTCGATGTGTCTCTCTCCATGCTCCCCGTTACCCTGTAAATAATATAACCCCCTGTACCCCTCGATGTGTCTCTCTCCCAGCTCCCCGTTACCCTGTATATAATATAACCCCCTGTACCCCTCGATGTATCTCTCTCCCAGCTCCCCGTTCCCCTGTATATAATATAACCCCCTGTACCCCTCGATGTGTCTCTCTCCCAGCTCCCCGTTACCCTGTATATAATATAACCCCCTGTACCCCTCGATGTATCTCTCTCCCAGCTCCCTGTTACCCTGTATATAATATAACCCCCTGTACCCCTCGATGTGTCTCTCTCCCAGCTCCCCGTTACCCTGTATATAATATAACCCCCTGTACACCTCGATGTGTCTTTCCCAGCTCCCCGTTACCCTGTATATAATATAAACCCCTGTACCCCTCGATGTGTCTCTCTCCCAGCTCCCTGTACCCCTCGATGTGTCTCTCTCCCAGCTCCCCGTTACCCTGTAAATCATATAAGCCCCTGTAACACTCGATGTGTCTCTCTCCCAGCTCCCCGTTACCCTGTATATAATATAACCCCCTGTACCCCTCGATGTGTCTCTCTCCCAGCTCCCCGTTACCTTGTATATAATAAACCCCCTGTACACCTCCATGTGTCTCTCTCCCAGCTCCCCGTTACCCTGTATATAGTATAACCCCCTGTACCACTCGAAGTGTCTCTCTCCCAGCTCCCCGTTACCCTGTATATAATATAACCCCCAGTACCCCTCGATGTGTCTCTCTCCCACCTCCCCGTTACCCTGTATATAATATAACCCCCAGTACCCCTCGATGTGTCTCTCTCCCACCTCCCCGTTACCCTGTATATAATATAACCCCCTGCACCCCTCGATGTGTGTCTCTCCCCGTAACCCTGTAAATCATATAACCCCCTGTAACCCTCGATGTGTCTCTCTCCCAGCTCCCCGTTACCCTGTATATGATATAACCCCCTGTACCCCTCGATGTGTCTCTCTCACCATTCCCCGTTACCCTGTATATAATATAACCCCCTGTACCCCTCGATGTGTCTCTCTCCCAGCTCCCGTTACCCTGTATATAATATAACCCCCTGTACCCCTCGATGTGTCTCTCTCCCAGCTTCCCGTTACCCTGTATATAATATAACCCCCTGTACCCCTCGATGTGTCTCTCTCCCAGCTCCCCGTTACCCTGTATATAATATAACCCTCTGTACCTCCAGAAGTGTCTCTCTCCCAGCTCCCCGTTACCCTGTATAAAATATAACACCCTGTACCCCTCGATGTGTCTCTCTCCTAGCTCCCCGTTACCCTGTATATAATATAACCCCCTGTACCCCTCGATGTGTCTCTCTCCCAGCTCCCCGTTACCCTGTGTATAATATAACCTCCTGTACGCCTCGATGTGTCTCTCTCCCAGCTCCCCGTTACCCTGTATATAATATAACACCCTGTACCCCTCGATGTGTCTCTCTCCCAGCTCCCCGTTACCCTGTATATAATATAACCCCCTGTACCCCTCGATGTGTCTCTCTCCCAGCTCCCCGTTACCCTGTATATAATATAACCCCCTGTACCCCTCGATGTGTCTCTCTCCCAGCTCCCCGTTACCCTGTATATAATATAACCCCCTGTACCCCTCGATGTGTCTCTCTCCCCGTTACCCTGTATATAATATAACCCCCTGTACCCCTCGATGTGTCTCTCTCCCAGCTCCCCGTTGCCCTGTATATAATATAACCCCCTGTACCCCTCGATGTGTCTCTCTCCCATCTCCCCGTTCCCCTGTATATAATATAATCCCCTGTACCCCTCGATGTGTCTCTCTCCCAGCTCCCCGTTACCCTGTATATAATATAACCCCCTGTACCCCTCGATGTGTCTCTCTCCCAGCTCCCCGTTACCCTGTATATAATGTAACCCCCTGTACCCCTCAATGTGACTCTCTCCCAGCTCCCCGTTACCCTGTAAATAATATAACCCCCTGTACCCCTCGATGTGTCTCTCTCCCAGCTCCCCGTTACCCTGTATATAATATAACCCCCTGTACCCCTCGATGTGTCTCTGTCCCACCTCCCCGTTACCCTGTATATAATATAACCCCCGTACCCCTCGATGTGTCTCTCTCCCAGCCCCGCCTTACCCTGTATATAATATAACCCCCTGTACCCCTCGATTTGTCTCTCTCCCACCTCCCTGTTACCCTGTAGAGAATATAATCCCCTGTACCCCTCGATGTGTCTCTCTCCCAGCTCCCTGTTATCCTGTATATAATATAATCCCCCGTACCCCTCGATGTGTGTCTCTCCCAGCTCCCCGTTCCCCTGTATATAATATAACCCCCTGTAACCCTCGATGTGTCTCTCTCCCAGCCCCCCCTTACCCTGTATATAATATAACCCCCTGTACCCCTCGATGTGTCTCTCTCCCAGCTCCCCGTTACCCTGTATATAATATAACCCCCTGTACCCCTCGATGTGTCTCTCTCCCAGCTCCCTGTTATCCTGTATATAATATAATCCCCCGTACCCCTCGATGTGTGTCTCTCCCAGCTCCCCGTTCCCCTGTATATAATATAACCCCCTGTAACCCTCGATGTGTCTCTCTCCCAGCCCCCCCTTACCCTGTATATAATATAACCCCCTGTACCCCTCGATGTGTCTCTCTCCCAGCTCCCCGTTACCCTGTATATAATATAACCCCCTGTACCCCTCGATGTGTCTCTCTCCCACCTCCCTGTTACCCTGTATATAATATAACCCCCTGTACCCCTCGATGTGTCTCTCTCCCAGCTCCCCGTTACCCTGTATATAATATAACCCCCTGTACCCCTCGATGTGTCTCTCTCCCAGCTCCCCGTTACGCTGTATATAATATAACCCCCTGTACCCCTCGATGTGTCTCTCTCCTAGCTCCCCGTTACCCTGTATATAATATAACCCCCTGTACCCCTCGATGTGTCTCTCTCCCAGCTCCCCGTTACCCTGTGTATAATATAACCTCCTGTACCCCTCGATGTGTCTCTCTCCCAGCTCCCCGTTACCCTGTATATAATATAACACCCTGTACCCCTCGATGTGTCTCTCTCCCAGCTCCCCGTTACCCTGTATATAATATAACCCCCTGTACCCCTCGATGTGTCTCTCTCCCAGCTCCCCGTTACCCTGTATATAATATAACCCCCTGTACCCCTCGATGTGTCTCTCTCCCAGCTCCCCGTTACCCTGTATATAATATAACCCCCTGTACCCCTCGATGTGTCTCTCTCCCCGTTACCCTGTATATAATATAACCCCCTGTACCCCTCGATGTGTCTCTCTCCCAGCTCCCCGTTGCCCTGTATATAATATAACCCCCTGTACCCCTCGATGTGTCTCTCTCCAATCTCCCCGTTCCCCTGTATATAATATAATCCCCTGTACCCCTCGATGTGTCTCTCTCCCAGCTCCCCGTTACCCTGTATATAATATAACCCCCTGTACCCCTCGATGTGTCTCTCTCCCAGCTCCCCGTTACCCTGTATATAACCCGCTGCACCCCTCGATGTGTCTCTCTCCCCGTTACCCTGTATATAATATAACCCCCTGTCCCCCTCGATGTGTCTCTCTCCCAGCTCCCCGTTACCCTGTATACAATATAACCCCCTGTACCCCTCGATGTGTCTCTCTCCCAGCTCCGCGTTACCCTGTATATAATGTAATCCCCTGTACCTCTCGATGTGTCTCTCTCCCAGCTCCCCGTTACCCTGTATATAATATAACCCCCTGTACCCCTCGATGTGTCTCTCTCCCAGCTCCCCGTTACCCTGTATATAATATAACCCCCTGTACCCCGCGATGTGTCTCTCTCCCATCTCTCCGTTACCCTGTATATAATATAACCCCCTGTACCCCTCGATGTGTCTCTCTCCCAGCTCCCCGTTATCCTGTACATAATATAACCCCCTGTACCCCTCGATGTGGCTATCTGCCAGCTCCCCGTTACCCTGTATATAATATAACCCCCTGTACCCCTCGATGTGTCTCTCTCCCAGCTCCCCGTTACCCTGTATATAACCCCCTGTACCCCTCGATGTGTCTCTCTCCCAGCTCCCCGTTACCCTGTATATAATATAACCCCCTGTACCCCTTGATGTGTCTCTCACCCAGCACCCCGTTACCCTGTATATAATATAACCCCCCCCGTACCCCTCGCTGTGTCTCTCTCCCAGCTCCCCGTTACCCTGTATATAATATAACCCCACCGTACCCCTCGCTGTGTCTCTCTCCCAGCTCCCCGTTACCCTGTATATAATATAACCCACTGTACCCCTCGATGTGTCTCTCTCCCAGCTCCGTTACCCAGTATGTAATAAACTCCCTGTACCCCTCGATGTGTCTCTCTCCCAGCTCCCCGTTACCCTGTATATAATATAACCCCCTGTACCCCTCGATGTGTCTCTCTCCCAGCTCCCCGTTACCCTGTATAAAATATAAACCCCTGTACCCCTCGATGTGTCTCTCTCCCAGCTCCCTGTTACCCTGTATATAATCTAACACCCTGTACCCCTGGATGTGTCTCTATCACACCTCCCCGTTACACTGCATATAATATAACCCCCTGCACCGCTCGATGTGTCTCTCTCCCAGCTCCCCGTTACCCTGTATATAATATAACCCCCTGGACCCCGAGATGTGTCTCTCTCCCAGCTCCCCGTTACCCTGTATATAATATAACCCCCTGCACCGCTCGATGTGTCTCTCTCCCAGCTCCCCGTTACCCTGTATATAATATAACCCCCTGTACCCCTCGATGTGTCTCTCTCCCAGCTCCCTGTCCCCGTCGATGTGCCTCTCTCCCAGCTCCCCGTTACCCTGTAAATCATATAACCCCCTGTAACCCTCGATGTGTCTCTCTCCCAGCTCCCCGTTACCCTGTATATAATATAACCCCCTGTACCCCTCGATGTGTCTCTCTCCCAGCTCCCCGTTACCCTGTATATAATATAACCCCCTGTACCCCTCGATGTGTCTCTCTCCCAGCTCCCCGTTACCCTGTATATAATATAACCCCCTGTACCCCTCGATGTGTCTCTCTCCCAGCTCCCTGTTACCCTGTATATAATATAACCCCCTGTACCCCTCGATGTGTCTCTCTCCCAGCTCCCCGTTACCCTGTATATAATATAACCCCCTGTACCCCGCGATGTGTCTCTCTCCCATCTCCCCGTTACACTGTATATAATATAACCCCCTGTACCCCTCGATGTGTCTCTCTCCCTGCTCCCCGTTATCCTGTATATAATATAACCCCCTATACCCCTCGATGTGTCTCTCTGCCAGCTCCCCGTTACCCTGTATATAATATAACCCCCTGTACCCCTCGATGTGTCTCTCTCCCAGCTCCCCGTTGCCCTGTATATAACCCCCTGCACCCCTCGATGTGTCTCTCTCCCCGTTACCCTGTATATAATATAACCCCCTGTCCCCCTCGATGTGTCCCTCTCCCAGCTCCCCGTTACCCTGTATACAATATAACCCCCTGTACCCCTCGATGTGTCTCTCTCCCAGCTCCCCGTTACCCTGTATATAATGTAATCCCCTGTACCTCTCGATGTGCCTCTCTCCCAGCTCCCCGTTACCCTGTATATAATATAACCCCCTGTACCCCTCGATGTGTCTATCTGCCAGCTCCCCGTTACCCTGTATATAATATAACCCCCTGTACCCCTCGATGTGTCTCTCTCCCAGCTCCCCGTTACCCTGTATATAACCCCCTGTACCCCTCGATGTGTCTCTCTCCCAGCTCCCCGTTACCCTGTATATAATATAACCCCCTGTACCCCTTGATGTGTCTCTCTCCCAGCTCCCCGTTACCCTGTATATACTATAACCCCCTGTACCCCTCGATGTGTCTCTCTCCCAGCTCCCTGTTACCCTGTATATAATATAACCCCCTGTACCCCTCGATGTGTCTCTCTCCCAGCTCCCCGTTACCCTGTATATAACATAACCCCCTGTACCCCTCGATGTGTCTCTCTCAAACCTCCGCGTTACACTGCTTATAATATAACCCCCTGCACCCCTCGATGTGTCTCTCTCCCAGCTCCCCGTTACCCTGTATATAATATAACCCCCTGTACCCCTCGATGTGTCTTTCCCAGCTCCCCGTTACCCTGTATATAATATAACCCCCTGTACCCCTCGATGTGCCTCTCTCCCAGCTCCCCGTTACCCTGTAAATCATATAACCCCCTGTACCCCTCGATGTGTCTCTCTCCCAGCTCCCCGTTACCCTGTATATAATATAACCCCCTGTACCCCTCGATGTATCTCTCTCCCAGCTCCCCGTTCCCCTGTATATAATATAACCCCCTGTACCCCTCGATGTGTCTCTCTCCCAGCTCCCCGTTACCCTGTATATAATATAACCCCCTGTACCCCTCGATGTATCTCTCTCCCAGCTCCCTGTTACCCTGTATATAATATAACCCCCTGTACCCCTCGATGTGTCTCTCTCCCAGCTCCCCGTTACCCTGTATATAATATAACCCCCTGTACACCTCGATGTGTCTTTCCCAGCTCCCCGTTACCCTGTATATAATATAAACCCCTGTACCCCTCGATGTGTCTCTCTCCCAGCTCCCTGTACCCCTCGATGTGTCTCTCTCCCAGCTCCCCGTTACCCTGTAAATCATATAAGCCCCTGTAACACTCGATGTGTCTCTCTCCCAGCTCCCCGTTACCCTGTATATAATATAACCCCCTGTACCCCTCGATGTGTCTCTCTCCCAGCTCCCCGTTACCTTGTATATAATAAACCCCCTGTACACCTCCATGTGTCTCTCTCCCAGCTCCCCGTTACCCTGTATATAGTATAACCCCCTGTACCACTCGAAGTGTCTCTCTCCCAGCTCCCCGTTACCCTGTATATAATATAACCCCCAGCACCCCTCGATGTGTCTCTCTCCCACCTCCCCGTTACCCTGTATATAATATAACCCCCAGTACCCCTCGATGTGTCTCTCTCCCACCTCCCCGTTACCCTGTATATAATATAACCCCCTGCACCCCTCGATGTGTGTCTCTCCCCGTAACCCTGTAAATCATATAACCCCCTGTAACCCTCGATGTGTCTCTCTCCCAGCTCCCCGTTACCCTGTATATGATATAACCCCCTGTACCCCTCGATGTGTCTCTCTCACCATTCCCCGTTACCCTGTATATAATATAACCCCCTGTACCCCTCGATGTGTCTCTCTCCCAGCTCCCGTTACCCTGTATATAATATAACCCCCTGTACCCCTCGATGTGTCTCTCTCCCAGCTTCCCGTTACCCTGTATATAATATAACCCCCTGTACCCCTCGATGTGTCTCTCTCCCAGCTCCCCGTTACCCTGTATATAATATAACCCTCTGTACCTCCAGAAGTGTCTCTCTCCCAGCTCCCCGTTACCCTGTATAAAATATAACACCCTGTACCCCTCGATGTGTCTCTCTCCTAGCTCCCCGTTACCCTGTATATAATATAACCCCCTGTACCCCTCGATGTGTCTCTCTCCCAGCTCCCCGTTACCCTGTGTATAATATAACCTCCTGTACGCCTCGATGTGTCTCTCTCCCAGCTCCCCGTTACCCTGTATATAATATAACACCCTGTACCCCTCGATGTGTCTCTCTCCCAGCTCCCCGTTACCCTGTATATAATATAACCCCCTGTACCCCTCGATGTGTCTCTCTCCCAGCTCCCCGTTACCCTGTATATAATATAACCCCCTGTACCCCTCGATGTGTCTCTCTCCCAGCTCCCCGTTACCCTGTATATAATATAACCCCCTGTACCCCTCGATGTGTCTCTCTCCCCGTTACCCTGTATATAATATAACCCCCTGTACCCCTCGATGTGTCTCTCTCCCAGCTCCCCGTTGCCCTGTATATAATATAACCCCCTGTACCCCTCGATGTGTCTCTCTCCCATCTCCCCGTTCCCCTGTATATAATATAATCCCCTGTACCCCTCGATGTGTCTCTCTCCCAGCTCCCCGTTACCCTGTATATAATATAACCCCCTGTACCCCTCGATGTGTCTCTCTCCCAGCTCCCCGTTACCCTGTATATAATGTAACCCCCTGTACCCCTCAATGTGTCTCTCTCCCAGCTCCCCGTTACCCTGTAAATAATATAACCCCCTGTACCCCTCGATGTGTCTCTCTCCCAGCTCCCCGTTACCCTGTATATAATATAACCCCCTGTACCCCTCGATGTGTCTCTGTCCCACCTCCCCGTTACCCTGTATATAATATAACCCCCGTACCCCTCGATGTGTCTCTCTCCCAGCCCCGCCTTACCCTGTATATAATATAACCCCCTGTACCCCTCGATTTGTCTCTCTCCCACCTCCCTGTTACCCTGTAGAGAATATAATCCCCTGTACCCCTCGATGTGTCTCTCTCCCAGCTCCCTGTTATCCTGTATATAATATAATCCCCCGTACCCCTCGATGTGTGTCTCTCCCAGCTCCCCGTTCCCCTGTATATAATATAACCCCCTGTAACCCTCGATGTGTCTCTCTCCCAGCCCCCCCTTACCCTGTATATAATATAACCCCCTGTACCCCTCGATGTGTCTCTCTCCCAGATCCCCGTTACCCTGTATATAATATAACCCCCTGTACCCCTCGATGTGTCTCTCTCCCAGCTCCCCGTTACCCTGTATATAATATAACCCCCTGTACCCCTCGATGTATCTCTCTCCCAGCTCCCTGTTACCCTGTATATAATATAACCCCCTGTACCCCTCGATGTGTCTCTCTCCCAGCTCCCCGTTACCCTGTATATAATATAACTCCCTGTACCCCTCGATGTGTCTCTCTCCCAGCTCCCCGTTACCCTGTATATAATATAACCCGCTGTACCCCTCGATGTGTCTCTCTCCCAGCTCCCCGTTACCCTGTACATAACATAACGCCCCGTACCCCTCGATGTGACTCTCTCCCAGCTCCCCGTTACCCTGTATATAATATAACACCCCGTACCCCTCGATGTGTCTCTCTCCCAGCTCCCAGTTACCCTGTATATAAAATAACCCCCTGTACCCCTCGATGTGTCTCTCTCCCACCTCCCTGTTACCCTGTATATAATATAACCCCCTGTTCCCCTCGATGTGTCTCTCTCCCAGCTCCCCGTTACCCTGTATATAATATAACTCCCTGTACCCCTGGATGTGTCTCTCTCACACCTCCCTGTTACCCTGTACATAATATAACCCACTGTACCCCTCGATGTGTCTCTCTCCCAGCTCCCCGTTACCCTGTATATAATATAACCCCCTGCACCCCTCGATGTGTCTCTCTCCCAGCTCCCCGTTACCCTGTATATAATATAACCCCCTGGACCCCAAGATGTGTCTCTCTCCCAGCTCCCCGTTACCCTGTATATAATATAACCCCCTGTACCCCTCGATGTGGCTTTCCCAGCTCCCCGTTACCCTGTATATAATATAACCCGCTGTACCCCTCGATGTGTCTCTCTCCCAGCTCCCTGTACCCCTCGACGTGTCTCTCTCCCAGCTCCCCGTTACCCTGTAAATCATATAACCCCCTGTAACCCTCGATGTGTCTCTCTCCCAGCTCCCCGTTACCCTGTAAATCATATAACCACCTGTACCCCTCGATGTGTCTCTCTCCCAGCTCCCCGTTCCCCTGTATATAATATAACCCCCTGTACCTCTCGATGTGTCTCTCTCCCAGCTCCCCCTTACCCTGTATATAATATAACCCCCTGTAACCCTCGATGTGTCTCTCTCCCAGCTTCCCGTTACCCTGTATATAATATAACCCCCTGTACCCCTCGATGTGTCTCTCTCCCAGCTCCCCGTTACCCTGTATATAATATAACCCCCTGTACCCCTCGATGTGTCTCTCTCCCAGCTCCCCGTTACCCTGTATATAATATAACCCCGTGTACCCCTCGATGTGTCTCTCTCCCAGCTACCCGTTACCCTGTATATAACATAACGCCCCGTACACCTCGATGTGTCTCTCTCCCAGCTCCCCGTTACCCTGTATATAATATAACCCCCTGCACCCCTCGATGTGTCTCTCTCCCCGTTACCCTGTATATAATATAACCCCCTGTACCCCTCGATGTGTCTCTCTCCCAGCTCCCCGTTACCCTGTATACAATATAACCCCCTGTACCCCTCGATGTGTCTCTCTCCCAGCTCCGCGTTACCCTGTATATAATGTAATCCCCTGTACCTCTCGATGTGTCTCTCTCCCAGCTCCCCGTTACCCTGTATATAATATAACCCCCTGTACCCCTCGATGTGGCTATCTGCCAGCTCCCCGTTACCCTGTATATAATATAACCCCCTGTACCCCTCGATGTGTCTCTCTCCCAGCTCCCCGTTACCCTGTATATAACCCCCTGTACCCCTCGATGTGTCTCTCTCCCAGCTCCCCGTTACCCTGTATATAATATAACCCCCTGTACCCCTCGATGTGTCTCTCTCCCAGCTCCCCGTTACCCTGTATATAATATAACCCCCTGCACCGCTCGATGTGTCTCTCTCCCAGCTCCCCGTTACCCTGTATATAATATAACCCCCTGTACCCCTCGATGTGTCTCTCTCCCAGCTCCCTGTCCCCGTCGATGTGCCTCTCTCCCAGCTCCCCGTTACCCTGTAAATCATATAACCCCCTGTAACCCTCGATGTGTCTCTCTCCCAGCTCCCCGTTACCCTGTATATAATATAACCCCCTGTACCCCTCGATGTGTCTCTCTCCCAGCTCCCAGTTACCCTGTATATAATATAACCCCCTGTACCCCTCGATGTGTCTCTCTCCCAGCTCCCCGTTATCCTGTATATAACATAACCCCCGGAACCCCTTGATGTGTCTCTCTCCCAGCTCCCCGTTACCCTGTAAATAATATAACCCCCTGTAACCCTCGATGTGTCTCTCTCCCAGCTCCCTGTACCCCTCGATGTGTCTCTCTCCATGCTCCCCGTTACCCTGTAAATAATATAACCCCCTGTACCCCTCGATGTGTCTCTCTCCCAGCTCCCCGTTACCCTGTATATAATATAACCCCCTGTACCCCTCGATGTATCTCTCTCCCAGCTCCCCGTTCCCCTGTATATAATATAACCCCCTGTACCCCTCGATGTGTCTCTCTCCCAGCTCCCCGTTACCCTGTATATAATATAACCCCCTGTACCCCTCGATGTATCTCTCTCCCAGCTCCCTGTTACCCTGTATATAATATAACCCCCTGTACCCCTCGATGTGTCTCTCTCCCAGCTCCCCGTTACCCTGTATATAATATAACCCCCTGTACACCTCGATGTGTCTTTCCCAGCTCCCCGTTACCCTGTATATAATATAAACCCCTGTACCCCTCGATGTGTCTCTCTCCCAGCTCCCTGTACCCCTCGATGTGTCTCTCTCCCAGCTCCCCGTTACCCTGTAAATCATATAAGCCCCTGTAACACTCGATGTGTCTCTCTCCCAGCTCCCCGTTACCCTGTATATAATATAACCCCCTGTACCCCTCGATGTGTCTCTCTCCCAGCTCCCCGTTACCTTGTATATAATAAACCCCCTGTACACCTCCATGTGTCTCTCTCCCAGCTCCCCGTTACCCTGTATATAGTATAACCCCCTGTACCACTCGAAGTGTCTCTCTCCCAGCTCCCCGTTACCCTGTATATAATATAACCCCCAGTACCCCTCGATGTGTCTCTCTCCCACCTCCCCGTTACCCTGTATATAATATAACCCCCAGTACCCCTCGATGTGTCTCTCTCCCACCTCCCCGTTACCCTGTATATAATATAACCCCCTGCACCCCTCGATGTGTGTCTCTCCCCGTAACCCTGTAAATCATATAACCCCCTGTAACCCTCGATGTGTCTCTCTCCCAGCTCCCCGTTACCCTGTATATGATATAACCCCCTGTACCCCTCGATGTGTCTCTCTCACCATTCCCCGTTACCCTGTATATAATATAACCCCCTGTACCCCTCGATGTGTCTCTCTCCCAGCTCCCGTTACCCTGTATATAATATAACCCCCTGTACCCCTCGATGTGTCTCTCTCCCAGCTTCCCGTTACCCTGTATATAATATAACCCCCTGTACCCCTCGATGTGTCTCTCTCCCAGCTCCCCGTTACCCTGTATATAATATAACCCTCTGTACCTCCAGAAGTGTCTCTCTCCCAGCTCCCCGTTACCCTGTATAAAATATAACACCCTGTACCCCTCGATGTGTCTCTCTCCTAGCTCCCCGTTACCCTGTATATAATATAACCCCCTGTACCCCTCGATGTGTCTCTCTCCCAGCTCCCCGTTACCCTGTGTATAATATAACCTCCTGTACGCCTCGATGTGTCTCTCTCCCAGCTCCCCGTTACCCTGTATATAATATAACACCCTGTACCCCTCGATGTGTCTCTCTCCCAGCTCCCCGTTACCCTGTATATAATATAACCCCCTGTACCCCTCGATGTGTCTCTCTCCCAGCTCCCCGTTACCCTGTATATAATATAACCCCCTGTACCCCTCGATGTGTCTCTCTCCCAGCTCCCCGTTACCCTGTATATAATATAACCCCCTGTACCCCTCGATGTGTCTCTCTCCCCGTTACCCTGTATATAATATAACCCCCTGTACCCCTCGATGTGTCTCTCTCCCAGCTCCCCGTTGCCCTGTATATAATATAACCCCCTGTACCCCTCGATGTGTCTCTCTCCCATCTCCCCGTTCCCCTGTATATAATATAATCCCCTGTACCCCTCGATGTGTCTCTCTCCCAGCTCCCCGTTACCCTGTATATAATATAACCCCCTGTACCCCTCGATGTGTCTCTCTCCCAGCTCCCCGTTACCCTGTATATAATGTAACCCCCTGTACCCCTCAATGTGACTCTCTCCCAGCTCCCCGTTACCCTGTAAATAATATAACCCCCTGTACCCCTCGATGTGTCTCTCTCCCAGCTCCCCGTTACCCTGTATATAATATAACCCCCTGTACCCCTCGATGTGTCTCTGTCCCACCTCCCCGTTACCCTGTATATAATATAACCCCCGTACCCCTCGATGTGTCTCTCTCCCAGCCCCGCCTTACCCTGTATATAATATAACCCCCTGTACCCCTCGATTTGTCTCTCTCCCACCTCCCTGTTACCCTGTAGAGAATATAATCCCCTGTACCCCTCGATGTGTCTCTCTCCCAGCTCCCTGTTATCCTGTATATAATATAATCCCCCGTACCCCTCGATGTGTGTCTCTCCCAGCTCCCCGTTCCCCTGTATATAATATAACCCCCTGTAACCCTCGATGTGTCTCTCTCCCAGCCCCCCCTTACCCTGTATATAATATAACCCCCTGTACCCCTCGATGTGTCTCTCTCCCAGCTCCCCGTTACCCTGTATATAATATAACCCCCTGTACCCCTCGATGTGTCTCTCTCCCAGCTCCCCGTTACCCTGTATATAATATAACTCCCTGTACCCCTCGATGTGTCTCTCTCCCAGCTCCCCGTTACCCTGTATATAATATAACCCGCTGTACCCCTCGATGTGTCTCTCTCCCAGCTCCCCGTTACCCTGTATATAACATAACGCCCCGTACCCCTCGATGTGACTCTCTCCCAGCTCCCCGTTACCCTGTATATAATATAACACCCCGTACCCCTCGATGTGTCTCTCTCCCAGCTCCCCGTTACCC
Organism: Chiloscyllium punctatum; assembly: GCF_047496795.1. Classification (NCBI taxonomy): domain Eukaryota; kingdom Metazoa; phylum Chordata; class Chondrichthyes; order Orectolobiformes; family Hemiscylliidae; genus Chiloscyllium; species Chiloscyllium punctatum. The sequence goes on along the minus strand of NW_027310251.1, from coordinate 81,813 downwards.
TGTATATAAAATAACCCCCTGTACCCCTCGATGTGTCTCTCTCCCACCTCCCTGTTACCCTGTATATAATATAACCCCCTGTACCCCTCGATGTGTCTCTCTCCCAGCTCCCCGTTACCCTGTATATAATATAACCCCCTGTACCCCTCGATGTGTCTCTCTCCCAGATCCCCGTTACCCTGTATATAATATAACCCCCTGTACCCCTCGATGTGTCTCTCTCCCAGCTCCCCGTTACCCTGTATATAATATAACCCCCTGTTCCCCTCGATGTGTCTCTCTCCCAGCTCCCCGTTACCCTGTATATAATATAACTCCCTGTACCCCTGGATGTGTCTCTCTCACACCTCCCTGTTACCCTGTACATAATATAACCCACTGTACCCCTCGATGTGTCTCTCTCCCAGCTCCCCGTTACCCTGTATATAATATAACCCCCTGCACCCCTCGATGTGTCTCTCTCCCAGCTCCACGTTACCCTGTATATAATATAACCCCCTGGACCCCAAGATGTGTCTCTCTCCCAGCTCCCCGTTACCCTGTATATAATATAACCCCCTGTACCCCTCGATGTGGCTTTCCCAGCTCCCCGTTACCCTGTATATAATATAACCCGCTGTACCCCTCGATGTGTCTCTCTCCCAGCTCCCTGTACCCCTCGACGTGTCTCTCTCCCAGCTCCCCGTTACCCTGTAAATCATATAACCCCCTGTAACCCTCGATGTGTCTCTCTCCCAGCTCCCCGTTACCCTGTAAATCATATAACCACCTGTACCCCTCGATGTGTCTCTCTCCCAGCTCCCCGTTACCCTGTATATAATATAACCCCCTGTACCCCTCGATGTGTCTCTCTCCCAGCTCCCCGTTACCCTGTATATAATATAACCCCGTGTACCCCTCGATGTGTCTCTCTCCCAGCTACCCGTTACCCTGTATATAACATAACGCCCCGTACACCTCGATGTGTCTCTCTCCCAGCTCCCCGTTACCCTGTATATAATATAACCCCCTGCACCCCTCGATGTGTCTCTCTCCCAGCTCCCCGTTACCCTGTATATAATATAACCCCCTGTACCCCTCGATGTGTCTCTCTCCCAGCTCCCCGTTACCCTGTATATAATATAACCCCCTGTACCCCTCGATGTGTCTCTCTCCCAGCTCCCCGTTACCCTGTATATAATATAACCCCCTGTACCCCTCGATGTGTCTCTCTCCCAGCTCCCCGTTACCCTGTATATAATATAACCCCCTGTACCCCTCGACGTGTCTCTCTCCCAGCTCCCCGTTACCCTGTATATAATATAACCCCCTGTACCCCTCGATGTGTCTCTCTCCCAGCTCCCCGTTACCCTGTATATAATATAACCCCCTGTTCCCCTCGATGTGTCTCTCTCCCAGCTCCCCGTTACCCTGTATATAATATAACTCCCTGTACCCCTGGATGTGTCTCTCTCACACCTCCCTGTTACCCTGTACATAATATAACCCACTGTACCCCTCGATGTGTCTCTCTCCGAGCTCCCCGTTACCCTGTATATAATATAACCCCCTGCACCCCTCGATGTGTCTCTCTCCCAGCTCCCCGTTACCCTGTATATAATATAACCCCCTGGACCCCAAGATGTGTCTCTCTCCCAGCTCCCCGTTACCCTGTATATAATATAACCCCCTGTACCCCTCGATGTGGCTTTCCCAGCTCCCCGTTACCCTGTATATAATATAACCCGCTGTACCCCTCGATGTGTCTCTCTCCCAGCTCCCTGTACCCCTCGACGTGTCTCTCTCCCAGCTCCCCGTTACCCTGTAAATCATATAACCCCCTGTAACCCTCGATGTGTCTCTCTCCCAGCTCCCCGTTACCCTGTAAATCATATAACCACCTGTACCCCTCGATGTGTCTCTCTCCCAGCTCCCCGTTACCCTGTATATAATATAACCCCCTGTACCCCTCGATGTGTCTCTCTCCCAGCTCCCCGTTACCCTGTATATAATATAACCCCGTGTACCCCTCGATGTGTCTCTCTCCCAGCTACCCGTTACCCTGTATATAACATAACGCCCCGTACACCTCGATGTGTCTCTCTCCCAGCTCCCCGTTACCCTGTATATAATATAACCCCCTGCACCCCTCGATGTGTCTCTCTCCCAGCTCCCCGTTACCCTGTATATAATATAACCCCCTGTACCCCTCGATGTGTCTCTCTCCCAGCTCCCCGTTACCCTGTATATAATATAACCCCCTGTACCCCTCGATGTGTCTCTCTCCCAGCTCCCCGTTACCCTGTATATAATATAACCCCCTGTACCCCTCGATGTGTCTCTCTCCCAGCTCCCCGTTACCCTGTATATAATATAACCCCCTGTACCCCTCGACGTGTCTCTCTCCCAGCTCCCCGTTACCCTGTAAATCATATAACCCCCTGTAACCCTCGATGTGTCTCTCTCCCAGCTCCCCGTTACCCTGTATATAATATAACCCCCTGTACCCCTCGATGTGTCTCTCTCCCAGCTCCCCGTTACCCTGTATATAACCCGCTGCACCCCTCGATGTGTCTCTCTCCCCGTTACCCTGTATATAATATAACCCCCTGTCCCCCTCGATGTGTCTCTCTCCCAGCTCCCCGTTACCCTGTATACAATATAACCCCCTGTACCCCTCGATGTGTCTCTCTCCCAGCTCCGCGTTACCCTGTATATAATGTAATCCCCTGTACCTCTCGATGTGTCTCTCTCCCAGCTCCCCGTTACCCTGTATATAATATAACCCCCTGTACCCCTCGATGTGGCTATCTGCCAGCTCCCCGTTACCCTGTATATAATATAACCCCCTGTACCCCTCGATGTGTCTCTCTCCCAGCTCCCCGTTACCCTGTATATAACCCCCTGTACCCCTCGATGTGTCTCTCTCCCAGCTCCCCGTTACCCTGTATATAATATAACCCCCTGTACCCCTCGATGTGTCTCTCTCCCAGCTCCCCGTTACCCTGTATATAATATAACCCCCTGCACCGCTCGATGTGTCTCTCTCCCAGCTCCCCGTTACCCTGTATATAATATAACCCCCTGTACCCGTCGATGTGTCTCTCTCCCAGCTCCCTGTCCCCGTCGATGTGCCTCTCTCCCAGCTCCCCGTTACCCTGTAAATCATATAACCCCCTGTAACCCTCGATGTGTCTCTCTCCCAGCTCCCCGTTACCCTGTATATAATATAACCCCCTGTACCCCTCGATGTGTCTCTCTCCCAGCTCCCCGTTACCCTGTATATAATATAACCCCCTGTACCCCTCGATGTGTCTCTCTCCCAGCTCCCCGTTACCCTGTATATAATATAACCCCCTGTACCCCTCGATGTGTCTCTCTCCCAGCTCCCCGTTACCCTGTATATAATATAACCCCCTGTACCCCTCGATGTGTCTCTCTCCCAGCTCCCCGTTACCCTGTATATAATATAACCCCCTGTACCCCGCGATGTGTCTCTCTCCCATCTCCCCGTTACCCTGTATATAATATAACCCCCTGTACCCCTCGATGTGTCTCTCTGCCAGCTCCCCGTTACCCTGTATATAATATAACCCCCTGCACCCCTCGATGTGTCTCTCTCCCAGCTCCCCGTTGCCCTGTATATAACCCCCTGCACCCCTCGATGTGTCTCTCTCCCCGTTACCCTGTATATAATATAACCCCCTGTCCCCCTCGATGTGTCCCTCTCCCAGCTCCCCGTTACCCTGTATACAATATAACCCCCTGTACCCCTCGATGTGTCTCTCTCCCAGCTCCCCGTTACCCTGTATATAATGAAATCCCCTGTACCTCTCGATGTGCCTCTCTCCCAGCTCCCCGTTACCCTGTATATAATATAACCCCCTGTACCCTTCGATGTGTCTATCTGCCAGCTCCCCGTTACCCTGTATATAATATAACCCCCTGTACCCCTCGATGTGTCTCTCTCCCAGCTCCCCGTTACCCTGTATATAACCCCCTGTACCCCTCGATGTGTCTCTCTCCCAGCTCCCCGTTACCCTGTATATAATATAACCCCCTGTACCCCTTGATGTGTCTCTCTCCCAGCTCCCCGTTACCCTGTATATAATATAACCCCCTGTACCCCTCGATGTGTCTCTCTCCCAGCTCCCTGTTACCCTGTATATAATATAACCCCCTGTACCCCTCGATGTGTCTCTCTCCCAGCTCCCCGTTACCCTGTATATAACATAACCCCCTGTACCCCTCGATGTGTCTCTCTCACACCTCCGCGTTACACTGCTTTTAATATAACCCCCTGCACCCCTCGATGTGTCTCTCTCCCAGCTCCCCGTTACCCTGTATATAATATAACCCCCTGTACCCCTCGATGTGTCTTTCCGAGCTCCCCGTTACGCTGTATATAATATAACCCCCTGTACCCCTCGATGTGTCTCTCTCCCAGCTCCCTGTACCCCTCGATGTGCCTCTCTCCCAGCTCCCCGTTACCCTGTAAATCATATAACCCCCTGTAACCCTCGATGTGTCTCTCTCCCAGCTCCCCGTTACCCTGTATATAATATAACCCCCTGTACCCCTCGATGTGTCTCTCTCCCAGCTCCCCGTTACCCTGTATATAATAAAACCCCCTGTACCCCTCGATGTGTCTCTCTCCCAGCTCCCCGTTACCCTGTATATAATATAACCCCCTGTACCCCTCGATGTGTCTCTCTCCCAGCTCCCCGTTACCCTGTATATAATATAACCCCCTGTACCCCTCGATGTGTCTCTCTCCCAGCTCCCCGTTATCCTGTATATAATATAACCCCCTGTACCCCTCGATGTGTCTCTCTCCCAGCTCCCCGTTACCCTGTATATAATATAACCCCCTGTACCCCTCGATGTGTCTCTCTCCCAGCTCCCCGTTATCCTGTATATAATATAACCCCCTGTACCCCTCGATGTGTCTCTCTGCCAGCTCCCCGTTACCCTGTATATAATGTAATCCCCTGTACCCCTCGATGTGTCTCTCTCCCAGCCTCCCCGTTACCCTGTATATAATATAACCCCCTGTACCCCTCGATGTGTCTCTCTCCCAATTCCCCGTTATCCTGTATGTAATATAACCCCCTGTACCCCTCGATGTGTCTCTCTCCCAGCTCCCCGTTACCCTGTATATAATATAACCCCCTGTACCTCTCGATGTGTCTATCTGCCAGCTCCCCGTTACCCTGTATATAATATAACCCCCTGTACCCCTCGATGTGTCTCTCTCCCAGCTCCCCGTTACCCTGTATATAATATAACCCCCTGTACCCCTCGATGTGTCTCTCTCCCAGCTCCCCGTTACCCTGTATATAATATAACCCCCTGTACTCCTTGATGTGTCTCTCTCCCAGCTCCCCGTTACCCTGTATATAATATAATCCCCTGTACCCCTCGATGTGTCTCTCTCCCAGCTCCCAGTTACCCTGTATATAATATAACCCCCTGTACTCCTTGATGTGTCTCTCTCCCAGCTCCCCGTTACCCTGTATATAATATAATCCCCTGTACCCCTCGATGTGTCTCTCTCCCAGCTCCCAGTTACCCTGTATATAATATAACCCCCATGTAACCCTCCATGTGTCTCTCTCCCAGCTCCCCGTTATCCTGTATATAACATAACCCCCGGAACCCCTTGATGTGTCTCTCTCCCAGCTCCCCGTTACCCTGTAAATAATATAACCCCCTGTAACCCTCGATGTGTCGCTCTCCCAGCTCCCTGTACCCCTCGATGTGTCTCTCTCCATGCTCCCCGTTACCCTGTAAATAATATAACCCCCTGTACCCCTCGATGTGTCTCTCTCCCAGCTCCCCGTTACCCTGTATATAATATAACCCCCTGTACCCCTCGATGTGTCTCTCTCCCAGCTCCCCGTTCCCCTGTATATAATATAACCCCCTGTACCCCTCGATGTGTCTCTCTCCCAGCTCCCCGTTACCCTGTATATAATATAACCCCCTGTACCCCTCGATGTGTCTCTCTCCCAGCTCCCTGTTACCCTGTATATAATATAACCCCCTGTACCCCTCGATGTGTCTCTCTCCCAGCTCCCCGTTACCCTGTATATAATATAACCCCTGTACACCTCGATGTGTCTTTCCCAGCTCCCCGTTACCCTGTATATAATATAAACCCCTGTACCCCTCGATGTGTCTCTCTCCCAGCTCCCTGTACCCCTCGATGTGTCTCTCTCCCAGCTCCCCGTTACCCTGTAAATCATATAAGCCCCTGTAACACTCGATGTGTCTCTCTCCCAGCTCCCCGTTACCCTGTATATAATATAACCCCCTGTACCCCTCGATGTGTCTCTCTCCCAGCTCCCCGTTACCTTGTATATAATAAACCCCCTGTACACCTCCATGTGTCTCTCTCCCAGCTCCCCGTTACCCTGTATATAGTATAACCCCCTGTACAACTCGAAGTGTCTCTCTCCCAGCTCCCCGTTACCCTGTATATAATATAACCCCCAGTACCCCTCGATGTGTCTCTCTCCCACCTCCCCGTTACCCTGTATATAATATAACCCCCAGTACCCCTCGATGTGTCTCTCTCCCACCTCCCCGTTACCCTGTATATAATATAACCCCCTGCACCCCTCGATGTGTGTCTCTCCCCGTAACCCTGTAAATCATATAACCCCCTGTAACCCTCGATGTGTCTCTCTCCCAGCTCCCCGTTACCCTGTATATGATATAACCCCCTGTACCCCTCGATGTGTCTCTCTCACCATTCCCCGTTACCCTGTATATAATATAACCCCCTGTACCCCTCGATGTGTCTCTCTCCCAGCTCCCCGTTACCCTGTATATAATATAACCCCCTGTACCTCCAGAAGTGTCTCTCTCCCAGCTCCCCGTTACCCTGTATAAAATATAACACCCTGTACCCCTCGATGTGTCTCTCTCCTAGCTCCCCGTTACCCTGTATATAATATAACCCCCTGTACCCCTCGATGTGTCTCTCTCCCAGCTCCCCGTTACCCTGTGTATAATATAACCTCCTGTACGCCTCGATGTGTCTCTCTCCCAGCTCCCCGTTACCCTGTATATAATATAACACCCTGTACCCCTCGATGTGTCTCTCTCCCAGCTCCCCGTTACCCTGTATATAATATAACCCCCTGTACCCCTCAATGTGTCTCTCTCCCAGCTCCCCGTTACCCTGTATATAATATAACCCCCTGTACCCCTCGATGTGTCTCTCTCCCAGCTCCCCGTTACCCTGTATATAATATAACCCCCTGTACCCCTCGATGTGTCTCTCTCCCCGTTACCCTGTATATAATATAACCCCCTGTACCCCTCGATGTGTCTCTCTCCCAGCTCCCCGTTGCCCTGTATATAATATAACCCCCTGTACCCCTCGATGTGTCTCTCTCCCATCTCCCCGTTCCCCTGTATATAATATAATCCCCTGTACCCCTCGATGTGTCTCTCTCCCAGCTCCCCGTTACCCTGTATATAATATAACCCCCTGTACCCCTCGATGTGTCTCTCTCCCAGCTCGCCGTTACCCTGTATATAATGTAACCCCCTGTACCCCTCAATGTGTCTCTCTCCCAGCTCCCCGTTACCCTGTAAATAATATAACCCCCTGTACCCCTCGATGTGTCTCTCTCCCAGCCCCGCCTTACCCTGTATATAATATAACCCCCTGTACCCCTCGATGTGACTCTCTCCCAGCTCCCCGTTACCCTGTATATAATATAAAACCCCGTACCCCTCGATGTGTCTCTCTCCCAGCTCCCCGTTACCCTGTATATAAAATAACCCCCTGTACCCCTCGATGTGTCTCTCTCCCACCTCCCTGTTACCCTGTATATAATATAACCCCCTGTTCCCCTCGATGTGTCTCTCTCCCAGCTCCCCGTTACCCTGTATATAATATAACTCCCTGTACCCCTGGATGTGTCTCTCTCACACCTCCCTGTTACCCTGTATATAATATAACCCACTGTACCCCTCGATGTGTCTCTCTCCCAGCTCCCCGTTACCCTGTATATAATATAACCCCCTGCACTCCTCGATGTGTCTCTCTCCCAGCTCCCCGTTACCCTGTATATAATATAACCCCCTGGACCCCAAGATGTGTCTCTCTCCCAGCTCCCCGTTACCCTGTATATAATATAACCCCCTGTACCCCTCGATGTGGCTTTCCCAGCTCCCCGTTACCCTGTATATAATATAACCCCCTGTACCCCTCGATGTGTCTCTCTCCCAGCTCCCTGTACCCCTCGACGTGTCTCTCTCCCAGCTCCCCGTTACCCTGTAAATCATATAAGCCCCTGTAACCCTCGATGTGTCTCTCTCCCAGCTCCACGTTACCCTGTAAATCATATAACCTCCTGTACCCCTCGATGTGTCTCTCTCCAAGCTCCCCGTTACCCTGTATATAATATAACCCCCTGTACCCCTCGATGTGTCTCTCTCCCAGCTCCCCGTTACCCTGTATATAATATAACCCCCTGTACCCCTCGATGTGTCTCTCTCCCAGCTACCCGTTACCCTGTATATAACATAACGCCCCGTACACCTCGATGTGTCTCTCTCCCAGCTCCCCGTTACCCTGTATATAATATAACCCCCTGCACCCCTCGATGTGTCTCTCTCCCAGCTCCCCGTTACCCTGTATATAATATAACCCCCTGTACCCCTCGATGTGTCTCTCTCCCAGCTCCCCGTTACCCTGTATATAATATAACCCCCTGTACCCCTCGATGTGTCTCTCTCCCAGCTCCCTGTTACCCTGTATATAATATAACCCCCTGTACCCCTCGATGTGTCTCTCTCCCAGCTCCCCGTTACCCTGTATATAATATAACCCCCTGTACCCCTCGACGTGTCTCTCTCCCAGCTCCCCGTTACCCTGTAAATCATATAACCCCCTGTAACCATCGATGTGTCTCTCTCCCAGCTCCCCGTTACCCTGTATATAACATCACACCCCGTACCCCTCGATGTGTCCCTCTCCCAGCTCCCCGTTACCCTGTATATAATATAACCCCCTGTACCCCTCGATGTGTCTATCTCCCAGCTCCCCGTTACTCTGTATATAATATAAAACCCTGTACCCCTCGATGTGTCTCTCTCCCAGCTCCCCGTTCCCCTGTATATAATATAACCCCCTGTACCCCTCGATGTGTCTCTCTCCCAGCAACCCGTTACCCTGTATATAATATAACCCCCTGTACCCCTCGATGTGTCTCTCTCCCAGCTCCCCATTACCCTGTATATAATATAACCCGCTGCACCCCTCGATGTGTCTCTCTCCCCGTTACCCTGTATATAATATAACCCCCTGTCCCCCTCGATGTGTCTCTCTCCCAGCTCCCCGTTACCCTGTATACAATATAACCCCCTGTCCCCCTCGATGTGTCTCTCTCCCAGCTCCCCGTTACCCTGTATACAATATAACCCCCTGTACCCCTCGATGTGTCTCTCTCCCAGCTCCCCGTTACCCTGTATATAATGTAATCCCCTGTACCTCTCGATGTGTCTCTCTCCCAGCTCCCCGTTACCCTGTATATAATATAACCTCCTGTACCCCTCGATGTGTCTTTCTCCCAGCTCCCCGTTACCCTGTATATAATATAACCCCCTGTACCCCGCGATGTGTCTCTCTCCCATCTCTCCGTTACCCTGTATATAATATAACACCCTGTACCCCTCGATGTGTCTCTCTCCCAGCTCCCCGTTATCCTGTATATAATATAACCCCCTGTACCCCTCGATGTGTCTATCTGCCAGCTCCCCGTGACCCTGTATATAATATAACCCCCTGTACCCCCCCATGTGTCTATCTCCCAGCTCCCCGTTACCCTGTATATAACCCCCTGTACCCCTCGATGTGTCTCTCTCCCAGCTCCCCGTTACCCTGTATATAATATAACCCCCTGTACCCCTTGATGTGTCTCTCACCCAGCTCCCCGTTACCCTGTATATATTATAACCCCCCCGTACCCCTCGCTGTGTCTCTCTCCCAGCTCCCCGTTACCCTGTATATAATATAACCCCCTGTACCCCTCGATGTGTCTCTCTCCCAGCTCCCCGTTACCCTGAATATAATATAACCCCCTGTACCCGTCAATGTGTCTCTCTCCCAGCTCCCCGTTACCCTGTATATAATATAACCCCCTGTACCCCTCGATGTGTCTCTCTCCCACCTCCCCGTTACCCTGTATATAATATAACCCCCGTACCCCTCGATGTGTCTCTCTCCCAGCCCCGCCTTACCCTGTATATAATATAACCCCCTGTACCCCTCGATTTGTCTCTCTCCCACCTCCCTGTTACCCTGTAGAGAATATAATCCCCTGTACCCCTCGATGTGTCTCTCTCCCAGCTCCCTGTTATCCTATATATAATATAATCCCCCGTACCCCTCGATGTGTCTCTCTCCCAGCTCCCCGTTCCCCTGTATATAATATAACCCCCTGTAACCCTCGATGTGTCTCTCTCCCAGCCCCCCCTTACCCTGTATATAATATAACCCCCTGTACCCCTCGATGTGTCTCTCTCCCAGCTCCCCGTTACCCTGTATATAATATAACCCCCTGTACCCCTCGATGTGTCTCTCTCCCAGCTCCCCGTTACCCTGTATATAATATAACTCCCTATACCCCTCGATGTGTCTCTCTCCCAGCTCCCCGTTACCCTGTATATAATATAACCCGCTGTACCCCTCGATGTGTCTCTCTCCCAGCTCCCCGTTACCCTGTATATAACATAACGCCCCGTACCCCTCGATGTGACTCTCTCCCAGCTCCCCGTTACCCTGTATATAATATAAAACCCCGTACCCCTCGATGTGTCTCTCTCCCAGCTCCCCGTTACCCTGTATATAAAATAACCCCCTGTACCCCTCGATGTGTCTCTCTCCCACCTCCCTGTTACCCTGTATATAATATAAGCCCCTGTTCCCCTCGATGTGTCTCTCTCCCAGCTCCCTGTTACCCTGTATATAATATAACTCCCTGTACCCCTGGATGTGTCTCTCTCACACCTCCCTGTTACCCTGTATATAATATAACCCACTGTACCCCTCGATGTGTCTCTCTCCCAGCTCCCCGTTACCCTGTATATAATATAACCCCCTGCACCCCTCGATGTGTCTCTCTCCCAGCTCCCCGTTACCCTGTATATAATATAACCCCCTGGACCCCAAGATGTGTCTCTCTCCCAGCTCCCCGTTACCCTGTATATAATATAACCCCCTGTACCCCTCGATGTGTCTTTCCCAGCTCCCCGTTACCCTGTATATAATATAAGCCCCTGTACCCCTCGTGGTGGCTTTCCCAGCTCCCCGTTACCCTGTATATAATATAACCCCCTGTACCCCTCGATGTGTCTCTCTCCCAGCTCCCTGTACCCCTCGACGTGTCTCTCTCCCAGCTCCCCGTTACCCTGTAAATCATATAACCCCCTGTAACCCTCGATGTGTCTCTCTCCCAGCTCCCCGTTACCCTGTAAATCATATAACCTCCTGTACCCCTCGATGTGTCTCTCTCCAAGCTCCCCGTTACCCTGTATATAATATAACCCCCTGTACCCCTCGATGTGTCTCTCTCCCAGCTCCCCGTTGCCCTGTATATAATATAACCCCCTGTACCCCTCGATGTGTCTCTCTCCCAGCTACCCGTTACCCTGTATATAACATAACGCCCCGTACACCTCGATGTGTCTCTCTCCCAGCTCCCCGTTACCCTGTATATAATATAACCCCCTGCACCCCTCGATGCGTCTCTCTCCCAGCTCCCCGTTACCCTGTATATAATATAACCCCCTGTACCCCTCGATGTGTCTCTCTCCCAGCTCCCCGTTACCCTGTATATAATATAACCCCCTGTACCCCTCGATGTGTCTCTCTCCCAGCTCCCTGTTACCCTGTATATAATATAACCCCCTGTACCCCTCGATGTGTCTCTCTCCCAGCTCCCCGTTACCCTGTATATAATATAACCCCCTGTACCCCTCGACGTGTCTCTCTCCCAGCTCCCCGTTACCCTGTAAATCATATAACCCCCTGTAACCATCGATGTGTCTCTCTCCCAGCTCCCCGTTACCCTGTATATAACATAACACCCCGTACCCCTCGATGTGTCCCTCTCCCAGCTCCCCGTTACCCTGTATATAATATAACCCCCTGTACCCCTCGATGTGTCTCTCTCCCAGCTCCCCGTTACTCTGTATATAATATAACCCCCTGTACCCCTCAATGTGTCTCTCTCCCAGCTCCCCGTTCCCCTGTATATAATATCACACCCTGTACCCCTCGATGTGTCTCTCTCCCAGCTCCCCGTTCCCCTGTATATAATATAACACCCTGTGCCCCCCGATGTGTCTCTCTCCCAGCTCCCCGTTCCCCTGTATATAATATAAAACCCTGTACCCCTCGATGTGTCTCTCTCCCAGCTCCCCGTTCCCCTGTATATAATATAACCCCCGTACCCCTCGATATGTCTCTCTCCCAGCTCCCCATTACCCTGTATATAACCCGCTGCACCCCTCGATGTGTCTCTCTCCCCGTTACCCTGTATATAATATAACCCCCTGTCCCCCTCGATGTGTCTCTCTCCCAGCTCCCCGTTACCCTGTATACAATATAACCCCCTGTCCCCCTCGATGTGTCTCTCTCCCAGCTCCCCGTTACCCTGTATACAATATAACCCCCTGTACCCCTCGATGTGTCTCTCTCCCAGCTCCCCGTTACCCTGTATATAATGTAATCCCCTGTACCTCTCGATGTGTCTCTCTCCCAGCTCCCCGTTACCCTGTATATAATATAACCCCCTGTACCCCTCGATGTGTCTTTCTCCCAGCTCCCCGTTACCCTGTATATAATATAACCCCCTGTACCCCGCGATGTGTCTCTCTCCCATCTCTCCGTTACCCTGTATATAATATAACACCCTGTACCCCTCGATGTGTCTCTCTCCCAGCTCCCCGTTATCCTGTATATAATATAACCCCCTGTACCCCTCGATGTGTCTATCTGCCAGCTCCCCGTGACCCTGTATATAATATAACCCCCTGTACCCCTCCATGTGTCTATCTCCCAGCTCCCCGTTACCCTGTATATAACCCCCTGTACCCCTCGATGTGTCTCTCTCCCAGCTCCCCGTTACCCTGTATATAATATAACCCCCTGTACCCCTTGATGTGTCTCTCACCCAGCTCCCCGTTACCCTGTATATAATATAACCCCCTGTACCCCTCGATGTGTCTCTCTCCCAGCTCCCCGTTACCCTGTATATAACCCACTGCACCCCTCGATGTGTCTGTCTCCCCGTTACCCTGTATATAATATAACTCCCTGTCCCCCTCGATGTGTCTCTCTCCCAGCTCCCCGTTACCCTGTATACAATATAACCCCCTGTACCCCTCGATGTGTCTCTCTCCCAGCTCCCCGTTACCCTGTATATAATGTAATAGCCTGTACCTCTCGATGTGTCTCTCTCCCAGCTCCCCGTTACCCTGTATATAATATAACCCCCTGTACCCCTCGATGTGTCTCTCTCCCAGCTCCCTGTTACCCTGTATATAATATAACCCCCTGTACCCCTCGATGTGTCTATCTCCCAGCTCCCCGTTACCCTGTATATAATATAACCCCCTGTACCCTCGATGTGTCTCTCTTCCTGCTCCCCGTTACCCTGTATATAATATAACCCCCAGTACCCCTCGATGTGTCTCTCTCCCAGCTCCCTGTTACCCTGTATATAATATAACCCCCTGTACCCCTCAATGTGTCTCACTCCCAGCTCACCGTTACCCTGTATATAATATAACCCTCTGTACCCCTCGATGTGTCTCTCTCCCACCTCCCCGTTACCCTGTATATAATATAACACACTGTACCCCTCGCCGTGTCTCTCTCCCAGCTCACCGTTACCGTGTATATGATATAACCCGCTGTACCCCTCGATGTCTCTCTCTCCCAGCTCGCTGTACCCCTCGATGTGTCTCTCTCCCAGCTCCCTGTTACCCTGTATATAATATAACCCCCTGTATCCCTCGATGTGTCTCTCTCCCAGCTCCCCGTTACCCTGTATATAATATAACCCTCTGTACCCCTCGATGTGTCTCTCTCCCAGCTCCCCGTTACCCTGTATATAATATAACCCTCTGTACCCCTCGATGTGTCTCTCTCCCAGCTCCCCGTTACCCTGTATATAATATAACCCCCTGTACCCCTCGATATGTCTCTCTCCCAGCTCCCCGTTACCCTGTATATAATATAACCCCCTGTACCCGTCGATGTGTCTCTCTCCCAGCTCCCCGTTACCCTGTATATAATATAACCCCCTGTACCCCTCGATGTGTCCCTCTCCCAGCTCCCCGTTACCCTGTATATAATATAACCCCCTGTACCCCTCGATGTGTCTCTCTCCCAGCTCACCGTTACCCTGTATATAATATAACCCTCTGTACCCCTCGATGTGTCTCTCTCCCACCTCCCCGTTACCCTGTATATAATATAACACACTGTACCCCTCGCCGTGTCTCTCTCCCAGCTCACCGTTACCGTGTATATGATATAACCCGCTGTACCCCTCGATGTCTCTCTCTCCCAGCTCGCTGTACCCCTCGATGTGTCTCTCTCCCAGCTCCCTGTTACCCTGTATATAATATAACCCCCTGTATCCCTCGATGTGTCTCTCTCCCAGCTCCCCGTTACCCTGTATATAATATAACCCTCTGTACCCCTCGATGTGTCTCTCTCCCAGCTCCCCGTTACCCTGTATATAATATAACCCTCTGTACCCCTCGATGTGTCTCTCTCCCAGCTCCCCGTTACCCTGTATATAATATAACCCCCTGTACCCCTCGATGTGTCTCTCTCCCAGCTCCCCGTTACCCTGTATATAATATAACCCCCTGTACCCCTCGATGTGTCTCTCTCCCAGCTCCCCGTTACCCTGTATATAATATAACCCCCTGTACCCCTCGATGTGTCCCTCTCCCAGCTCCCCGTTACCCTGTATATAATATAACCCCCTGTACCCCTCAATGTGACTCTCTCCCAGCTCCCCGTTACCCTGTATATAATATAACCCCCTGTACCCCTCGATGTGTCTATCTCCCAGCTCCCCGTTACCCTGTATATAATATAACCCCCTGTACCCTCGATGTGTCTCTCTTCCTGATCCCCGTTACCCTGTATATAATATAACCCCCTGTACCCCTCGATGTGTCTCTCTCCCAGCTCCCTGTTACCCTGTATATAATATAACCCCCTGTACCCCTCAATGTGTCTCACTCCCAGCTCACCGTTACCCTGTATATAATATAACCCTCTGTACCCCTCGATGTGTCTCTCTCCCACCTCCCCGTTACCCTGTATATAATATAACACACTGTACCCCTCGCCGTGTCTCTCTCCCAGCTCACCGTTACCGTGTATATGATATAACCCGCTGTACCCCTCGATGTCTCTCTCTCCCAGCTCGCTGTACCCCTCGATGTGTCTCTCTCCCAGCTCCCCGTTACCCTGTATATAATATAACTCCCTATACCCCTCGATGTGTCTCTCTCCCAGCTCCCCGTTACCCTGTATATAATATAACCCGCTGTACCCCTCGATGTGTCTCTCTCCCAGCTCCCCGTTACCCTGTATATAACATAACGCCCCGTACCCCTCGATGTGACTCTCTCCCAGCTCCCCGTTACCCTGTATATAATATAAAACCCCGTACCCCTCGATGTGTCTCTCTCCCAGCTCCCCGTTACCCTGTATATAAAATAACCCCCTGTACCCCTCGATGTGTCTCTCTCCCACCTCCCTGTTACCCTGTATATAATATAAGCCCCTGTTCCCCTCGATGTGTCTCTCTCCCAGCTCCCTGTTACCCTGTATATAATATAACTCCCTGTACCCCTGGATGTGTCTCTCTCACACCTCCCTGTTACCCTGTATATAATATAACCCACTGTACCCCTCGATGTGTCTCTCTCCCAGCTCCCCGTTACCCTGTATATAATATAACCCCCTGCACCCCTCGATGTGTCTCTCTCCCAGCTCCCCGTTACCCTGTATATAATATAACCCCCTGGACCCCAAGATGTGTCTCTCTCCCAGCTCCCCGTTACCCTGTATATAATATAACCCCCTGTACCCCTCGATGTGTCTTTCCCAGCTCCCCGTTACCCTGTATATAATATAAGCCCCTGTACCCCTCGTGGTGGCTTTCCCAGCTCCCCGTTACCCTGTATATAATATAACCCCCTGTACCCCTCGATGTGTCTCTCTCCCAGCTCCCTGTACCCCTCGACGTGTCTCTCTCCCAGCTCCCCGTTACCCTGTAAATCATATAACCCCCTGTAACCCTCGATGTGTCTCTCTCCCAGCTCCCCGTTACCCTGTAAATCATATAACCTCCTGTACCCCTCGATGTGTCTCTCTCCAAGCTCCCCGTTACCCTGTATATAATATAACCCCCTGTACCCCTCGATGTGTCTCTCTCCCAGCTCCCCGTTGCCCTGTATATAATATAACCCCCTGTACCCCTCGATGTGTCTCTCTCCCAGCTACCCGTTACCCTGTATATAACATAACGCCCCGTACACCTCGATGTGTCTCTCTCCCAGCTCCCCGTTACCCTGTATATAATATAACCCCCTGCACCCCTCGATGCGTCTCTCTCCCAGCTCCCCGTTACCCTGTATATAATATAACCCCCTGTACCCCTCGATGTGTCTCTCTCCCAGCTCCCCGTTACCCTGTATATAATATAACCCCCTGTACCCCTCGATGTGTCTCTCTCCCAGCTCCCTGTTACCCTGTATATAATATAACCCCCTGTACCCCTCGATGTGTCTCTCTCCCAGCTCCCCGTTACCCTGTATATAATATAACCCCCTGTACCCCTCGACGTGTCTCTCTCCCAGCTCCCCGTTACCCTGTAAATCATATAACCCCCTGTAACCATCGATGTGTCTCTCTCCCAGCTCCCCGTTACCCTGTATATAACATAACACCCCGTACCCCTCGATGTGTCCCTCTCCCAGCTCCCCGTTACCCTGTATATAATATAACCCCCTGTACCCCTCGATGTGTCTCTCTCCCAGCTCCCCGTTACTCTGTATATAATATAACCCCCTGTACCCCTCAATGTGTCTCTCTCCCAGCTCCCCGTTCCCCTGTATATAATATCACACCCTGTACCCCTCGATGTGTCTCTCTCCCAGCTCCCCGTTCCCCTGTATATAATATAACACCCTGTGCCCCCCGATGTGTCTCTCTCCCAGCTCCCCGTTCCCCTGTATATAATATAAAACCCTGTACCCCTCGATGTGTCTCTCTCCCAGCTCCCCGTTCCCCTGTATATAATATAACCCCCGTACCCCTCGATATGTCTCTCTCCCAGCTCCCCATTACCCTGTATATAACCCGCTGCACCCCTCGATGTGTCTCTCTCCCCGTTACCCTGTATATAATATAACCCCCTGTCCCCCTCGATGTGTCTCTCTCCCAGCTCCCCGTTACCCTGTATACAATATAACCCCCTGTCCCCCTCGATGTGTCTCTCTCCCAGCTCCCCGTTACCCTGTATACAATATAACCCCCTGTACCCCTCGATGTGTCTCTCTCCCAGCTCCCCGTTACCCTGTATATAATGTAATCCCCTGTACCTCTCGATGTGTCTCTCTCCCAGCTCCCCGTTACCCTGTATATAATATAACCCCCTGTACCCCTCGATGTGTCTTTCTCCCAGCTCCCCGTTACCCTGTATATAATATAACCCCCTGTACCCCGCGATGTGTCTCTCTCCCATCTCTCCGTTACCCTGTATATAATATAACACCCTGTACCCCTCGATGTGTCTCTCTCCCAGCTCCCCGTTATCCTGTATATAATATAACCCCCTGTACCCCTCGATGTGTCTATCTGCCAGCTCCCCGTGACCCTGTATATAATATAACCCCCTGTACCCCTCCATGTGTCTATCTCCCAGCTCCCCGTTACCCTGTATATAACCCCCTGTACCCCTCGATGTGTCTCTCTCCCAGCTCCCCGTTACCCTGTATATAATATAACCCCCTGTACCCCTTGATGTGTCTCTCACCCAGCTCCCCGTTACCCTGTATATAATATAACCCCCTGTACCCCTCGATGTGTCTCTCTCCCAGCTCCCCGTTACCCTGTATATAACCCACTGCACCCCTCGATGTGTCTGTCTCCCCGTTACCCTGTATATAATATAACTCCCTGTCCCCCTCGATGTGTCTCTCTCCCAGCTCCCCGTTACCCTGTATACAATATAACCCCCTGTACCCCTCGATGTGTCTCTCTCCCAGCTCCCCGTTACCCTGTATATAATGTAATAGCCTGTACCTCTCGATGTGTCTCTCTCCCAGCTCCCCGTTACCCTGTATATAATATAACCCCCTGTACCCCTCGATGTGTCTCTCTCCCAGCTCCCTGTTACCCTGTATATAATATAACCCCCTGTACCCCTCGATGTGTCTATCTCCCAGCTCCCCGTTACCCTGTATATAATATAACCCCCTGTACCCTCGATGTGTCTCTCTTCCTGCTCCCCGTTACCCTGTATATAATATAACCCCCAGTACCCCTCGATGTGTCTCTCTCCCAGCTCCCTGTTACCCTGTATATAATATAACCCCCTGTACCCCTCAATGTGTCTCACTCCCAGCTCACCGTTACCCTGTATATAATATAACCCTCTGTACCCCTCGATGTGTCTCTCTCCCACCTCCCCGTTACCCTGTATATAATATAACACACTGTACCCCTCGCCGTGTCTCTCTCCCAGCTCACCGTTACCGTGTATATGATATAACCCGCTGTACCCCTCGATGTCTCTCTCTCCCAGCTCGCTGTACCCCTCGATGTGTCTCTCTCCCAGCTCCCTGTTACCCTGTATATAATATAACCCCCTGTATCCCTCGATGTGTCTCTCTCCCAGCTCCCCGTTACCCTGTATATAATATAACCCTCTGTACCCCTCGATGTGTCTCTCTCCCAGCTCCCCGTTACCCTGTATATAATATAACCCTCTGTACCCCTCGATGTGTCTCTCTCCCAGCTCCCCGTTACCCTGTATATAATATAACCCCCTGTACCCCTCGATATGTCTCTCTCCCAGCTCCCCGTTACCCTGTATATAATATAACCCCCTGTACCCGTCGATGTGTCTCTCTCCCAGCTCCCCGTTACCCTGTATATAATATAACCCCCTGTACCCCTCGATGTGTCCCTCTCCCAGCTCCCCGTTACCCTGTATATAATATAACCCCCTGTACCCCTCGATGTGTCTCTCTCCCAGCTCACCGTTACCCTGTATATAATATAACCCTCTGTACCCCTCGATGTGTCTCTCTCCCACCTCCCCGTTACCCTGTATATAATATAACACACTGTACCCCTCGCCGTGTCTCTCTCCCAGCTCACCGTTACCGTGTATATGATATAACCCGCTGTACCCCTCGATGTCTCTCTCTCCCAGCTCGCTGTACCCCTCGATGTGTCTCTCTCCCAGCTCCCTGTTACCCTGTATATAATATAACCCCCTGTATCCCTCGATGTGTCTCTCTCCCAGCTCCCCGTTACCCTGTATATAATATAACCCTCTGTACCCCTCGATGTGTCTCTCTCCCAGCTCCCCGTTACCCTGTATATAATATAACCCTCTGTACCCCTCGATGTGTCTCTCTCCCAGCTCCCCGTTACCCTGTATATAATATAACCCCCTGTACCCCTCGATGTGTCTCTCTCCCAGCTCCCCGTTACCCTGTATATAATATAACCCCCTGTACCCCTCGATGTGTCTCTCTCCCAGCTCCCCGTTACCCTGTATATAATATAACCCCCTGTACCCCTCGATGTGTCCCTCTCCCAGCTCCCCGTTACCCTGTATATAATATAACCCCCTGTACCCCTCAATGTGACTCTCTCCCAGCTCCCCGTTACCCTGTATATAATATAACCCCCTGTACCCCTCGATGTGTCTATCTCCCAGCTCCCCGTTACCCTGTATATAATATAACCCCCTGTACCCTCGATGTGTCTCTCTTCCTGATCCCCGTTACCCTGTATATAATATAACCCCCTGTACCCCTCGATGTGTCTCTCTCCCAGCTCCCTGTTACCCTGTATATAATATAACCCCCTGTACCCCTCAATGTGTCTCACTCCCAGCTCACCGTTACCCTGTATATAATATAACCCTCTGTACCCCTCGATGTGTCTCTCTCCCACCTCCCCGTTACCCTGTATATAATATAACACACTGTACCCCTCGCCGTGTCTCTCTCCCAGCTCACCGTTACCGTGTATATGATATAACCCGCTGTACCCCTCGATGTCTCTCTCTCCCAGCTCGCTGTACCCCTCGATGTGTCTCTCTCCCAGCTCCCTGTTACCCTGTATATAATATAACCCCCTGTATCCCTCGATGTGTCTCTCTCCCAGCTCCCCGTTACCCTGTATATAATATAACCCTCTGTACCCCTCGATGTGTCTCTCTCCCAGCTCCCCGTTACCCTGTATATAATATAACCCTCTGTACCCCTCGATGTGTCTCTCTCCCAGCTCCCCGTTACCCTGTATATAATATAACCCCCTGTACCCCTCGATATGTCTCTCTCCCAGCTCCCCGTTACCCTGTATATAATATAACCCCCTGTACCCCTCGATGTGTCTCTCTCCCAGCTCCCCGTTACCCTGTATATAATATAACCCCCTGTACCCTCGATGTGTCTCTCTTCCTGCTCCCCGTTACCCTGTATATAATATAACCCCCTGTACCCCTCGATGTGTCTCTCTCCCAGCTCCCTGTTACCCTGTATATAATATAACCCCCTGTACCCCTCAATGTGTCTCACTCCCAGCTCACCGTTACCCTGTATATAATATAACCCTCTGTACCCCTCGATGTGTCTCTCTCCCACCTCCCCGTTACCCTGTATATAATATAACACACTGTACCCCTCGCCGTGTCTCTCTCCCAGCTCACCGTTACCGTGTATATGATATAACCCGCTGTACCCCTCGATGTCTCTCTCTCCCAGCTCGCTGTACCCCTCGATGTGTCTCTCTCCCAGCTCCCTGTTACCCTGTATATAATATAACCCCCTGTATCCCTCGATGTGTCTCTCTCCCAGCTCCCCGTTACCCTGTATATAATATAACCCTCTGTACCCCTCGATGTGTCTCTCTCCCAGCTCCCCGTTACCCTGTATATAATATAACCCTCTGTACCCCTCGATGTGTCTCTCTCCCAGCTCCCCGTTACCCTGTATATAATATAACCCCCTGTACCCCTCGATATGTCTCTCTCCCAGCTCCCCGTTACCCTGTATATAATATAACCCCCTGTACCCCTCGATGTGTCTCTCTCCCAGCTCCCCGTTACCCTGTATATAATATAACCCCCTGTACCCCTCGATGTGTCCCTCTCCCAGCTCCCCGTTACCCTGTATATAATATAACCCCCTGTACCCCTCGATGTGTCTCTCTCCCAGCTCACCGTTACCCTGTATATAATATAACCCTCTGTACCCCTCGATGTGTCTCTCTCCCACCTCCCCGTTACCCTGTATATAATATAACACACTGTACCCCTCGCCGTGTCTCTCTCCCAGCTCACCGTTACCGTGTATATGATATAACCCGCTGTACCCCTCGATGTCTCTCTCTCCCAGCTCGCTGTACCCCTCGATGTGTCTCTCTCCCAGCTCCCTGTTACCCTGTATATAATATAACCCCCTGTATCCCTCGATGTGTCTCTCTCCCAGCTCCCCGTTACCCTGTATATAATATAACCCTCTGTACCCCTCGATGTGTCTCTCTCCCAGCTCCCCGTTACCCTGTATATAATATAACCCTCTGTACCCCTCGATGTGTCTCTCTCCCAGCTCCCCGTTACCCTGTATATAATATAACCCCCTGTACCCCTCGATGTGTCTCTCTCCTAGCTCCCCGTTACCCTGTATATAATATAACCCCCTGTACCCCTCGATGTGTCTCTCTCCCAGCTCCCCGTTACCCTGTATATAATATAACCCCCTGTACCCCTCGATGTGTCTCTCTCCCAGCTCCCCGTTACCCTGTATATAATATAACCCCCTGTACCCCTCGATGTGTCTCTCTCCCAGCTCCCCGTTACCCTGTATATAATATAACCCCCTGTACCCCTCGATGTGTCTCTCTCCCAGCTCCCCGTTACCCTGTATATAATATAACCCCCTGTACCCCTCGATGTGTCCCTCTCCCAGCTCCCCGTTACCCTGTATATAATATAACCCCCTGTACCCCTCAATGTGACTCTCTCCCAGCTCCCCGTTACCCTGTATATAATATAACCCCCTGTACCCCTCGATGTGTCTCTCTCCCAGCTCCCCGTTACCCAGTATATAATATAACCCCCTGTACCCCTCAATGTGTCTCTCTCCCAGCTCCCCGTCACCCAGTAAATAATATAACCCCCTGTACCCCTCAATGTGACTCTCTCCCAGCTCCCTGTTACCCTGTATATAATATAACACCCTGTACCCCTGGATGTGTCTCTCTCACACCTCCCCGTTACACTGCATATAATATAACCCCCTGCACCGCTCGATGTGTCTCTCTCCCAGCTCCCCGTTACCCTGTATATAATATAACCCCCTGGACCCCTAGATGTGTCTCTCTCCCAGCTCCCCGTTACCCTGTATATAATATAACCCCCTGCACCCCTCGATGTGTCTCTCTCCCAGCTCCCTGTACCCATCGATGTGCCTCTCTCCCAGCTCTCCGTTACCCTGTAAATCATATAACCCCCTGTAACCCTCGATGTGTCTCTCTCCCAGCTCCCCGTTACCCTGTATATAATATAACCCCCTGTACCCCTCGATGTGTCTCTCTCCCAGCTCCCCGTTACCCTGTATATAATATAACCCCCTGTACCCCTCGATGTGTCTCTCTCCCAGCTCCCCGTTACCCTGTATATAATATAACACCCTGTACCCCTCGATGTGTCTCTCTCCCAGCTCCCCGTTACCCTGTATATAATATAATCCCCTGTACGCCGCGATGTGTCTCTCTCCCATCTCCCCGTTACCCTGTATATAATATAACCCCCTGTACCCCTCGATGTGTCTCTCTCCTAGCTCCCCGTTATCCTGTATATAATATAACCACCTATACCCCTCGATGTGTCTCTCTGCCAGCTCCCCGTTACCCTGTATATAATATAACCCCCTGTACCCCTCGATGTGTCTCTCTCGTAGCTCCCCGTTGCCCTGTATATAACCCCCTGCACCCCTCGATGTGTCTCACCCCCGTTACCCTGTATATAATATAACCCCCTGTCCCCCTCGATGTGTCCCTCTCCCAGCTCCCCGTTACCCTGTATACAATATAACCCCCTGTACCCCTCGATGTGTCTCTCTCCCAGTTCCCCGTTACCCTGTATATAATGTAATCCCCTGTACCTCTCGATGTGCCTCTCTCCCAGCTCCCCGTTACCCTGTATATAATATAACCCCCTGTACCCCTCGATGTGTCTTTCTCCCAGCTCCCCGTTACCCTGTATATAATATAACCCCCTGTACCCCTCGATGTGTCTCTGCCCCAGCTCCCCGTTACCCTGTATATAATATAACCCCCTGTACCCCTCGATGTGTCTCTCTCACACCTCCCCGTTACACTGCATATAATATAACCCCATGCACCCCTCGATGTGTCTCTCTCCCAGCTTCCCGTTACCCTGTAGATAATATAACCCCCTGGACCCCTAGATGTGTCTCTCTCCCAGCTCCCCGTTACCCTGTATATAATGTAACCCCCTGTACCCCTCGATGTGTCATTCCCAGCTCCCCGTTACCCTGTATATAATATAACCCCCTGTACCCCTCGATGTGTCTCTCTCCCAGCTCCCCGTTACCCTGTATATAATATAACCCCCTGTACCCCTCGATGTGTCTCTCTCCCAGCTCCCCGTTACCCTGTATATAATATAACCCCCTGTACCCCTCGATGTGTCTCTCTCCCAGCTCCCCGTTACCCTGTATATAATATAACCCCCTGTACCCCTCGATGTGTCTCTCTCCCAGCTCCCCGTTACCCTGTATATAATATAACCCCCTGTAACCCTCGATGTGTCTCTCTCCCAGCTCCCCGTTACCCTGTATATAATATAACCCCCTGTACCCCTCGATGTGTCTCTCTCCCAGCTCCCCATTACCCTGTATATAATATAACCCCCTGTACCCCTCGATGTGTCTCTCTCCCAGCTCCCCGTTACCCTGTATATAACATAACCCCCTGTACCCCTCGATGTGTCCCTCTCCCAGCTCCCCGTTACCCTGTATATAATATAACCCCCTGTACCCCTCAATGTGACTCTCTCCCAGCTCCCCGTTACCCTGTATATAATATAACCCCCTGTACCCCTCAATGTGTCTCTCTCCCAGCTCCCCGTTACCCAGTATATAATATAACCCCCTGTACCCCTCAATGTGTCTCTCTCCCAGCTCCCCGTTACCCAGTAAATAATATAACCCCCTGTACCCCTCAATGTGACTCTCTCCCAGCTCCCTGTTACCCTGTATATAATATAACACCCTGTACCCCTGGATGTGTCTCTCTCACACCTCCCCGTTACACTGCATATAATATAACCCCCTGCACCGCTCGATGTGTCTCTCTCCCAGCTCCCCGTTACCCTGTATATAATATAACCCCCTGGACCCCTAAATGTGTCTCTCTCCCAGCTCCCCGTTACCCTGTATATAATATAACCCCCTGCACCCCTCGATGTGTCTCTCTCCCAGCTCCCTGTACCCCTCGATGTGCCTCTCTCCCAGCTCTCCGTTACCCTGTAAATCATATAACCCCCTGTAACCCTCGATGTGTCTCTCTCCCAGCTCCCCGTTACCCTGTATATAATATAACCCCCTGTACCCCTCGATGTGTCTCTCTCCCAGCTCCCCGTTACCCTGTATATAATATAACCCCCTGTACCCCTCGATGTGTCTCTCTCCCAGCTCCCCGTTACCCTGTATATAATATAACACCCTGTACCCCTCGATGTGTCTCTCTCCCAGCTCCCCGTTACCCTGTATATAATATAATCCCCTGTACCCCGCGATGTGTCTCTCTCCCATCTCCCCGTTACCCTGTATATAATATAACCCCCTGTACCCCTCGATGTGTCTCTCTCCCAGCTCCCCGTTACCCTGTATATAATATAACACCCTGTACCCCTCGATGTGTCTCTCTCCCAGCTCCCCGTTACCCTGTATATAATATAACACCCTGTACCCCTCGATGTGTCTCTCTCCCAGCTCCCCGTTACCCTGTATATAATATAATCCCCTGTACCCCGCGATGTGTCTCTCTCCCATCTCCCCGTTACCCTGTATATAATATAACCCCCTGTACCCCTCGATGTGTCTCTCTCCTAGCTCCCCGTTACCCTGTATATAATATAACCCCCTGTACCCCTCGATGTGTCTCTCTCGTAGCTCCCCGTTGCCCTGTATATAACCCCCTGCACCCCTCGATGTGTCTCTCTCCCCGTTACACTGTATATAATATAACCCCCTGTCCCCCTCGATGTGTCCCTCTCCCAGCTCCCCGTTACCCTGTATATAATGTAATCCCCTGTACCTCTCGATGTGCCTCTCTCCCAGCTCCCCGTTACCCTGTATATAATATAACCCCCTGTACCCCTCGATGTGTCTTTCTCCCAGCTCCCCGTTACCCTGTATATAATATAACCCCCTGTACCCCTCGATGTGTCTCTCTCCCAGCTCCCCGTTACCCTGTATATAATATAACCCCCTGTACCCCTCGATGTGTCTCTCTCACACCTCCCCGTTACACTGCATATAATATAACCCCCTGCACCCCTCGATGTGTCTCTCTCCCAGCTCCCCGTTACCCTGAAGATAATATAACCCCCAGTACCCCTCGATGTGTCTCTCTCCCACCTCCCCGTTACCCTGTATATAACATAACCCCCTGTACCCCTCGATGTGTCTCTCCCAGCTCCCCGTTACCCTGTATATAATATAACCCCCTGCACCCCTCGATGTGTGTCTCTCCCCGTAACCCTGTAAATCATATAACCCCCTGTAACCCTCGATGTGTCTCTCTCCCAGCTCCCCGTTACCCTGTATATAATATAACCCCCTGTACCCCTCGATGTGTCTCTCTCCCAGCTCCCCGTTACCTTGTATATAATAAACCCCCTGTACCCCTCGATGTGTCTCTCTGCCAGCTCCCCGTTACCCTGTATATAATATAACCCCCTGTACCTCTCGATGTGTCTCTCTCCCAGCTCCCCGTTACCCTGTATATAATATAACCCCCTGTACCCCTCGATGTGTCTCTCTCCCAGCTCCGTTACCCTGTATATAATATAACCCCCTGTACCACTCGATGTGTCTCTCTCCCAGCTCCCCGTTACCCTGTATATAATATAACCCGCAGTACCCCTCGATGTGTCTCTCTCCCACCTCCCCGTTACCCTGTAAATCATATAACCCCCTGTAACCCTCGATGTGTCTCTCTCCCAGCTCCCCGTTACCCTGTATATAATATAACCCCCTGTACCCCTCGATGTGTCTCTCTGCCGGCTCCCCGTTACCCTGTATATAATATAACCCCCTGTACCCCTCGATGTGTCTCTCTCCCAGCTCCCCGTTACCCTGTATATAACCCCCTGCACCCCTCGATGTGTCTCTCTCCCAGCTCCCCGTTACCCTGTATATAATGTAATCCCCTGTACCTCTCGATGTGTCTCTCTCCCAGCTCCCCGTTACCCTGTATATAATATAACCCCCTGTACCCCTCGATGTGTCTCTCTCCCAGCTCCCTGTTACCCTGTATATAATATAACCCCCTGTACCCCTCGATGTGTCTATCTCCCAGCTCCCCGTTACCCTGTATATAATATAACCCCCTGTACCCTCGATGTGTCTCTCTTCCTGCTCCCCGTTACCCTGTATATAATATAACCCCCTGTACCCCTCGATGTGTCTCTCTCCCAGCTCCCCGTTAGCCTGTATATAATATAACCCCCTGTACCCCTCAATGTGTCTCACTCCCAGCTCACCGTTACCCTGTATATAATATAACCCTCTGTACCCCTCGATGTGTCTCTCTCCCACCTCCCCGTTACCCTGTATATAATATAACACACTGTACCCCTCGCCGTGTCTCTCTCCCAGCTCACCGTTACCGTGTATATGATATAACCCGCTGTACCCCTCGATGTCTCTCTGTCCCAGCTCGCTGTACCCCTCGATGTGTCTCTCTCCCAGCTCCCTGTTACCCTGTATATAATATAACCCCCTGTACCCCTCGATGTGTCTCTCTCCCAGCTCCCCGTTACCCTGTATATAATATAACCCCCTGTACCCCTCGATGTGTCTCTCTCCCAGCTCCCCGTTACCCTGTATATAATATAACCCCCTGTATCCCTCGATGTGTCTCTCTCCCAGCTCCCCGTTACCCTGTATATAATATAACCCACTGTACCCCTCGATGTGTCTCTCTCCCAGCTCCCCGTTACCCTGTATATAATATAACCCTCTGTACCCCTCGATGTGTCTCTCTCCCAGCTCCCCGTTACCCTGTATATAATATAACCCCCTGTACCCCTCGATGTGTCTCTCTCCCAGCTCCCCGTTACCCTGTATATAATATAACCCCCTGTACCCCTCGATGTGTCTCTCTCCCAGCTCCCCGTTACCCTGTATATAATATAACCCCCTGTACCCCTCGATGTGTCCCTCTCCAAGCTCCCCGTTACCCTGTATATAATATAACCCCCTGTACCCCTCAATGTGACTCTCTCCCAGCTCCCCGTTACCCTGTATATAATATAACCCCCTGTACCCCTCAATGTGTCTCTCTCCCAGCTCCCCGTTACCCAGTATATAATATAACCCCCTGTACCCCTCAATGTGTCTCTCTCCCAGCTCCCCGTTACCCAGTAAATAATATAACCCCCTGTACCCCTCAATGTGACTCTCTCCCAGCTCCCTGTTACCCTGTATATAATATAACCCCCTGTACCCCTCGATGTGTCTCTCTCCCAGCTCCCCGTTACCCTGTATATAACCCCCTGCACCCCTCGATGTGTCTCTCTCCCCGTTACACTGTATATAATATAACCCCCTGTCCCCCTCGATGTGTCCCTCTCCCAGCTCCCCGTTACCCTGTATATAATGTAATCCCCTGTACCTCTCGATGTGCCTCTCTCCCAGCTCCCCGTTACCCTGTATATAATATAACCACCTGTACCCCTCGATGTGTCTTTCTCCCAGCTCCCCGTTACCCTGTATATAATATAACCCCCTGTACCCCTCGATGTGTCTCTCTCCCAGCTCCCCGTTACCCTGTATATAATATAACCCCCTGTACCCCTCGATGTGTCTCTCTCACACCTCCCCGTTACACTGCATATAATATAACCCCCTGCACCCCTCGATGTGTCTCTCTCCCAGCTCCCCGTTACCCTGAAGATAATATAACCCCCAGTACCACTCGATGTGTCTCTCTCCCACCTCCCCGTTACCCTGTATATAACATAACCCCCTGTACCCCTCGATGTGTCTCTCCCAGCTCCCCGTTACCCTGTATATAATATAACCCCCTGCACCCCTCGATGTGTGTCTCTCCCCGTAACCCTGTAAATCATATAACCCCCTGTAACCCTCGATGTGTCTCTCTCCCAGCTCCCCGTTACCCTGTATATAATATAACCCCCTGTACCCCTCGATGTGTCTCTCTCCCAGCTCCCCGTTACCTTGTATATAATAAACCCCCTGTACCCCTCGATGTGTCTCTCTGCCAGCTCCCCGTTACCCTGTATATAACCCCCTGCACCCCTCGATGTGTCTCTCTCCCCGTTACCCTGTATATAATATAACTCCCTGTCCCCCTCGATGTGTCTCTCTCCCAGCTCCCCGTTACCCTGTATACAATATAACCCCCTGTACCCCTCGATGTGTCTCTCTCCCAGCTCCCCGTTACCCTGTATATAATATAACCCCCTGTACCCCTCGATGTGTCTCTCTCCCAGCTCCCCGTTACCCTGTATATAATATAACACCCTGTACCCCTCGATGTGTCTCTCTCCCAGCTCCCCGTTACCCTGTATATAATATAATCCCCTGTACCCCGCGATGTGTCTCTCTCCCATCTCCCCGTTACCCTGTATATAATATAACCCCCTGTACCCCTCGATGTGTCTCTCTCCCAGCTCCCCGTTACCCTGTATATAATATAACACCCTGTACACCTCGATGTGTCTCTCTCCCAGCTCCCCGTTACCCTGTATATAATATAACACCCTGTACCCCTCGATGTGTCTCTCTCCCAGCTCCCCGTTACCCTGTATATAATATAATCCCCTGTACCCCGCGATGTGTCTCTCTCCCATCTCCCCGTTACCCTGTATATAATATAACCCCCTGTACCCCTCGATGTGTCTCTCTCCTAGCTCCCCGTTACCCTGTATATAATATAACCCCCTGTACCCCTCGATGTGTCTCTCTCGTAGCTCCCCGTTGCCCTGTATATAACCCCCTGCACCCCTCGATGTGTCTCTCTCCCCGTTACACTGTATATAATATAACCCCCTGTCCCCCTCGATGTGTCTCTCTCCCAGCTCCCCGTTACCCTGAAGATAATATAACCCCCAGTACCCCTCGATGTGTCTCTCTCCCACCTCCCCGTTACCCTGTATATAACATAACCCCCTGTACCCCTCGATGTGTCTCTCCCAGCTCCCCGTTACCCTGTATATAATATAACCCCCTGCACCCCTCGATGTGTGTCTCTCCCCGTAACCCTGTAAATCATATAACCCCCTGTAACCCTCGATGTGTCTCTCTCCCAGCTCCCCGTTACCCTGTATATAATATAACCCCCTGTACCCCTCGATGTGTCTCTCTCCCAGCTCCCCGTTACCTTGTATATAATAAACCCCCTGTACCCCTCGATGTGTCTCTCTGCCAGCTCCCCGTTACCCTGTATATAATATAACCCCCTGTACCTCTCGATGTGTCTCTCTCCCAGCTCCCCGTTACCCTGTATATAATATAACCCCCTGTACCCCTCGATGTGTCTCTCTCCCAGCTCCGTTACCCTGTATATAATATAACCCCCTGTACCACTCGATGTGTCTCTCTCCCAGCTCCCCGTTACCCTGTATATAATATAACCCGCAGTACCCCTCGATGTGTCTCTCTCCCACCTCCCCGTTACCCTGTAAATCATATAACCCCCTGTAACCCTCGATGTGTCTCTCTCCCAGCTCCCCGTTACCCTGTATATAATATAACCCCCTGTACCCCTCGATGTGTCTCTCTGCCGGCTCCCCGTTACCCTGTATATAATATAACCCCCTGTACCCCTCGATGTGTCTCTCTCCCAGCTCCCCGTTACCCTGTATATAACCCCCTGCACCCCTCGATGTGTCTCTCTCCCCGTTACCCTGTATATAATATAACTCCCTGTCCCCCTCGATGTGTCTCTCTCCCAGCTCCCCGTTACCCTGTATACAATATAACCCCCTGTACCCCTCGATGTGTCTCTCTCCCAGCTCCCCGTTACCCTGTATAGAATGTAATCCCCTGTACCTCTCGATGTGTCTCTCTCCCAGCTCCCCGTTACCCTGTATATAATATAACCCCCTGTACCCCTCGATGTGTCTCTCTCCCAGCTCCCTGTTACCCTGTATATAATATAACCCCCTGTACCCCTCGATGTGTCTATCTCCCAGCTCCCCGTTACCCTGTATATAATATAACCCCCTGTACCCTCGATGTGTCTCTCTTCCTGCTCCCCGTTACCCTGTATATAATATAACCCCCTGTACCCCTCGATGTGTCTCTCTCCCAGCTCCCCGTTACCCTGTATATAATATAACCCCCTGTACCCCTCAATGTGTCTCACTCCCAGCTCACCGTTACCCTGTATATAATATAACCCTCTGTACCCCTCGATGTGTCTCTCTCCCACCTCCCCGTTACCCTGTATATAATATAACACACTGTACCCCTCGCCGTGTCTCTCTCCCAGCTCACCGTTACCGTGTATATGATATAACCCGCTGTACCCCTCGATGTCTCTCTCTCCCAGCTCGCTGTACCCCTCGATGTGTCTCTCTCCCAGCTCCCTGTTACCCTGTATATAATATAACCCCCTGTATCCCTCGATGTGTCTCTCTCCCAGCTCCCCGTTACCCTGTATATAATATAACCCTCTGTACCCCTCGATGTGTCTCTCTCCCAGCTCCCCGTTACCCTGTATATAATATAACCCTCTGTACCCCTCGATGTGTCTCTCTCCCAGCTCCCCGTTACCCTGTATATAATATAACCCCCTGTACCCCTCGATGTGTCTCTCTCCCAGCTCCCCGTTACCCTGTATATAATATAACCCCCTGTACCCCTCGATGTGTCTCTCTCCCAGCTCCCCGTTACCCTGTATATAATATAACCCCCTGTACCCCTCGATGTGTCCCTCTCCCAGCTCCCCGTTACCCTGTATATAATATAACCCCCTGTACCCCTCAATGTGACTCTCTCCCAGCTCCCCGTTACCCTGTATATAATATAACCCCCTGTACCCCTCAATGTGTCTCTCTCCCAGCTCCCCGTTACCCAGTATATAATATAACCCCCTGTACCCCTCAATGTGTCCCTCTCCCAGCTCCCCGTTACCCAGTAAATAATATAATCCCCTGTACCCCTCAATGTGACTCTCTCCCAGCTCCCTGTTACCCTGTATATAATATAACCCCCTGTACCCCTCGATGTGTCTCTCTCCCAGCTCCCCGTTACCCTGTATATAACCCCCTGCACCCCTCGATGTGTCTCTCTCCCCGTTACACTGTATATAATATAACCCCCTGTCCCCCTCGATGTGTCCCTCTCCCAGCTCCCCGTTACCCTGTATATAATGTAATCCCCTGTACCTCTCGATGTGCCTCTCTCCCAGCTCCCCGTTACCCTGTATATAATATAACCCCCTGTACCCCTCGATGTGTCTTTCTCCCAGCTCCCCGTTACCCTGTATATAATATAACCCCCTGTACCCCTCGATGTGTCTCTCTCCCAGCTCCCCGTTACCCTGTATATAATATAACCCCCTGTACCCCTCGATGTGTCTCTCTCACACCTCCCCGTTACACTGCATATAATATAACCCCCTGCACCCCTCGATGTGTCTCTCTCCCAGCTCCCCGTTACCCTGAAGATAATATAACCCCCAGTACCCCTCGATGTGTCTCTCTCCCACCTCCCCGTTACCCTGTATATAACATAACCCCCTGTACCCCTCGATGTGTCTCTCCCAGCTCCCCGTTACCCTGTATATAATATAACCCCCTGCACCCCTCGATGTGTGTCTCTCCCCGTAACCCTGTAAATCATATAACCCCCTGTAACCCTCGATGTGTCTCTCTCCCAGCTCCCCGTTACCCTGTATATAATATAACCCCCTGTACCCCTCGATGTGTCTCTCTCCCAGCTCCCCGTTACCTTGTATATAATAAACCCCCTGTACCCCTCGATGTGTCTCTCTGCCAGCTCCCCGTTACCCTGTATATAACCCCCTGCACCCCTCGATGTGTCTCTCTCCCCGTTACCCTGTATATAATATAACTCCCTGTCCCCCTCGATGTGTCTCTCTCCCAGCTCCCCGTTACCCTGTATACAATATAACCCCCTGTACCCCTCGATGTGTCTCTCTCCCAGCTCCCCGTTACCCTGTATATAATGTAATCCCCTGTACCTCTCGATGTGTCTCTCTCCCAGCTCCCCGTTACCCTGTATATAATATAACCCCCTGTACCCCTCGATGTGTCTCTCTCCCAGCTCCCTGTTACCCTGTATATAATATAACCCCCTGTACCCCTCGATGTGTCTATCTCCCAGCTCCCCGTTACCCTGTATATAATATAACCCCCTGTACCCTCGATGTGTCTCTCTTCCTGCTCCCCGTTACCCTGTATATAATATAACCCCCTGTACCCCTCGATGTGTCTCTCTCCCAGCTCCCCGTTACCCTGTATATAATATAACCCCCTGTACCCCTCAATGTGTCTCACTCCCAGCTCACCGTTACCCTGTATATAATATAACCCTCTGTACCCCTCGATGTGTCTCTCTCCCACCTCCCCGTTACCCTGTATATAATATAACACACTGTACCCCTCGCCGTGTCTCTCTCCCAGCTCACCGTTACCGTGTATATGATATAACCCGCTGTACCCCTCGATGTCTCTCTCTCCCAGCTCGCTGTACCCCTCGATGTGTCTCTCTCCCAGCTCCCTGTTACCCTGTATATAATATAACCCCCTGTATCCCTCGATGTGTCTCTCTCCCAGCTCCCCGTTACCCTGTATATAATATAACCCTCTGTACCCCTCGATGTGTCTCTCTCCCAGCTCCCCGTTACCCTGTATATAATATAACCCTCTGTACCCCTCGATGTGTCTCTCTCCCAGCTCCCCGTTACCCTGTATATAATATAACCCCCTGTACCCCTCGATGTGTCTCTCTCCCAGCTCCCCGTTACCCTGTATATAATATAACCCCCTGTACCCCTCGATGTGTCTCTCTCCCAGCTCCCCATTACCCTGTATATAATATAACCCCCTGTACACCTCGATGTGTCCCTCTCCCAGCTCCCCGTTACCCTGTATATAATATAACCCCCTGTACCCCTCAATGTGACTCTCTCCCAGCTCCCCGTTACCCTGTATATAATATAACCCCCTGTACCCCTCAATGTGTCTCTCTCCCAGCTCCCCGTTACCCAGTATATAATATAACCCCCTGTACCCCTCAATGTGTCTCTCTCCCAGCTCCCCGTTACCCAGTAAATAATATAACCCCCTGTACCCCTCAATGTGACTCTCTCCCAGCTCCCTGTTCCCCCGTATATAATATAACCCCCTGTACCCCTCGATGTGTCTCTCTCCCAGCTCCCCGTTACCCTGTATATAATATAACCCCCTGCACCGCTCGATGTGTCTCTCTCCCAGCTCCCCGTTACCCTGTATATAATATAACCCCCTGGACCCCTAGATGTGTCTCTCTCCCAGCTCCCCGTTACCCTGTATATAATATAACCCCCTGCACCCCTCGATGTGTCTCTCTCCCAGCTCCCTGTACCCCTCGATGTGCCTCTCTCCCAGCTCTCCGTTACCCTGTAAATCATATAACCCCCTGTACCCCTCGATGTGTCTCTCTCCCAGCTCCCCGTTACCCTGTATATAATATAACCCCCTGTACCCCTCGATGTGTCTCTCTCCCAGCTCCCCGTTACCCTGTATATAATATAACCCCCTGTACCCCTCGATGTGTCTCTCTCCCAGCTCCCCGTTACCCTGTATATAATATAACACCCTGTACCCCTCGATGTGTCTCTCTCCCAGCTCCCCGTTACCCTGTATATAATATAATCCCCTGTACCCCGCGATGTGTCTCTCTCCCATCTCCCCGTTACCCTGTATATAATATAACCCCCTGTACCCCTCGATGTGTCTCTCTCCTAGCTCCCCGTTATCCTGTATATAATATAACCACCTATACCCCTCGATGTGTCTCTCTGCCAGCTCCCCGTTACCCTGTATATAATATAACCCCCTGTACCCCTCGATGTGTCTCTCTCGTAGCTCCCCGTTGCCCTGTATATAACCCCCTGCACCCCTCGATGTGTCTCTCTCCCCGTTACCCTGTATATAATATAACCCCCTGTCCCCCTCGATGTGTCCCTCTCCCAGCTCCCCGTTACCCTGTATATAATATAACCCCCTGTACCCCTCGATGTGTCTCTCTCCCAGCTCCCCGTTACCCTGTATATAATATAACACCCTGTACCCCTCGATGTGTCTCTCTCCCAGCTCCCCGTTACCCTGTATATAATATAATCCCCTGTACCCCGCGATGTGTCTCTCTCCCATCTCCCCGTTACCCTGTATATAATATAACCCCCTGTACCCCTCGATGTGTCTCTCTCCCAGCTCCCCGTTACCCTGTATATAATATAACCCCCTGTACCCCTCGATGTGTCTCTCTCCCAGCTCCCCGTTACCCTGTATATAATATAACACCCTGTACCCCTCGATGTGTCTCTCTCCCAGCTCCCCGTTACCCTGTATATAATATAATCCCCTGTACCCCGCGATGTGTCTCTCTCCCATCTCCCCGTTACCCTGTATATAATATAACCCCCTGTACCCCTCGATGTGTCTCTCTCCTAGCTCCCCGTTACCCTGTATATAATATAACCCCCTGTACCCCTCGATGTGTCTCTCTCGTAGCTCCCCGTTGCCCTGTATATAACCCCCTGCACCCCTCGATGTGTCTCTCTCCCCGTTACCCTGTATATAATATAACCCCCTGTCCCCCTCGATGTGTCCCTCTCCCAGCTCCCCGTTACCCTGTATATAATGTAATCCCCTGTACCTCTCGATGTGCCTCTCTCCCAGCTCCCCGTTACCCTGTATATAATATAACCCCCTGTACCCCTCGATGTGTCTTTCTCCCAGCTCCCCGTTACCCTGTATATAATATAACCCCCTGTACCCCTCGATGTGTCTCTCTCCCAGCTCCCCGTTACCCTGTATATAATATAACCCCCTGTACCCCTCGATGTGTCTCTCTCACACCTCCCCGTTACACTGCATATAATATAACCCCCTGCACCCCTCGATGTGTCTCTCTCCCAGCTCCCCGTTACCCTGAAGATAATATAACCCCCTGGACCCCTAGATGTGTCTCTCTCCCAGCTCCCCGTTACCCTGTATATAATGTAACCCCCTGTACCCCTCGATGTGTCTTTCCCAGCTCCCCGTTACCCTGTATATAATATAACCCCCTGTACCCCTCGATGTGTCTCTCTCCCAGGTCCCTGTACCCCTCGATGTGCCTCTCTCCCAGCTCCCCGTTACACTGTAAATCATATAACCCCCTGTAACCCTCGATGTGTCTCTCTCCCAGCTCCCCGTTACCCTGTATGTAATATAACCCCCTGTACCCCTCGATGTGTCTCTCTCCCAGCTCCCCGTTACCCTGTATGTAATATAACCCCCTGTACCCCTCGATGTGTCTCTCTCCCAGCTCCCCGTTACCCTGTATATAATATAACCCCCTGTACCCCTCGATGTGTCTCTCTCCCAGCCCCCCGTTATCCTGTATATAATATAACCCCCTATGCCCCTCAATGTGTCTCTCTGCCAGCTCCCCGTTACCCTGTATATAATATAACCCCCTGTACCCCTCGATATGTCTCTCCCCCAGCTCCCCGTTACCCTGTATATAACCCCCTGCACCCCTCGATGTGTCTCTCTCCCCGTTACCCTGTATATAATATAACCCCCTGTCCCCCTCGATGTGTCTCTCTCCCAGCTCCCCGTTACCCAGTATACAATATAACCCCCTGTACCCCTCGATGTGTCTCTCTCCCGGCTCCCCGTTACCCTGTACATAATATAACCCCCTGTACCCCTCGATGTGTCTCTCTCCCAGCCCCCCGTTATCCTGTATATAATATAACCCCCTATGCCCCTCGATGTGTCTCTCTGCCAGCTCCCCGTTACCCTGTATATAATATAACCCCCTGTACCCCTCGATGTGTCTCTCTCCCAGCTCCCCGTTACCCTGTATATAACCCCCTGCACCCCTCGATGTGTCTCTCTCCCCGTTACCCTGTATATAATATAACCCCCTGTCCCCCTCGATGTGTCTCTCTCCCCGTTACCCTGTATATAATATAACCCCCTGTCCCCCTCGATGTGTCTCTCTCCCAGCTCCCCGTTACCCTGTATACAATATAACCCCCTGTACCCCTCGATGTGTCTCTCTCCCAGCTCCCCGTTACCCTGTATATAATGTAATCCCCTGTACCCCTCGATGTGTCTCTCTCCCAGCTCCCCGTTACCCTGTATACAATATAACCCCCTGTACCCCTCGATGTGTCTCTCTCCCAGCTCCCCGTTACCCTGTATATAATATAACCCCCTGTACCCCTCGATGTGTCTCTCTCCCAGCCCCCCGTTATCCTGTATATAATATAACCCCCTATGCCCCTCGATGTGTCTCTCTGCCAGCTCCCCGTTACCCTGTATATAATATAACCCCCTGTACCCCTCGATGTGTCTCTCTCCCAGCTCCCCGTTACCCTGTATATAACCCCCTGCACCCCTCGATGTGTCTCTCTCCCCGTTACCCTGTATATAATATAACCCCCTGTCCCCCTCGATGTGTCTCTCTCCCAGCTCCCCGTTACCCTGTATACAATATAACCCCCTGTACCCCTCGATGTGTCTCTCTCCCAGCTCCCCGTTACCCTGTATATAATGTAATCCCCTGTACCCCTCGATGTGTCTCTCTCCCAGCTCCCCGTTACCCTGTATATAATATAACCCCCCTGTACCCCTCGATGTGTCTCTCTCCCAATTCCCCGTTATCCTGTATATAATATAACCACCTGTACCCCTCGATGTGTCTCTCTCCCAGCTCCCCGTTACCCTGTATATAATATAACCCCCTGTACCTCTCGATGTGACTCTCTCCCAGCTCCCCGTTACCCTGTATATAATATAACCCCCTGTACCCCTCGATGTGTATTTCTCCCAGCTCCCCGTTACGCTGTATATAATATAACCCCCTGTACCCCGCGATGTGTCTCTCTCCCATCTCCCCGTTACCCTGTTTATAATATAACCCATTGTACCCCTCGATGTGTCTCTCTCCCAGCTCCCCGTTATCCTGTATATAATATAACCCCCTGTACCCCTCGATGTGTCTATCTGCCAGCTCCCCGTTAACCTGTATATAATATAACCCCCTGTACCCCTCGATGTGTCTCTCTCCCAGCTCCCCGTTACCCTGTATATAACCCCCTGTACCCCTCGATGTGTCTCTCTCCCAGCTCCCCGTTACCCTGTATATAATATAACCCCCTGTACCCCTCGATGTGTCTCTCTCCCAGCTCCCCGTTACCCTGTATATAATATAACCCCCTGTACCCCTCGATGTGTCTCTCTCCCAGCTCCCCGTTACCCTGTATATAACATAACCCCCGGAACCCCTTGATGTGTCTCTCTCCCAGCTCCCCGTTACCCTGTAAATAATATAACCCCCTGTAACCCTCGATGTGTCTCTCTCCCAGCTCCCTGTACCCCTCGATGTGTCTCTCTCCATGCTCCCCGTTACCCTGTAAATAATATAACCCCCTGTACCCCTCGATGTGTCTCTCTCCCAGCTCCCCGTTACCCTGTATATAATATAACCCCCTGTACCCCTCGATGTGTCTCTCTCCCAGCTCCCCGTTCCCCTGTATATAATATAACCCACTGTACCCCTCGATGTGTCTCTCTCCCAGCTCACCGTTACCCTGTATAGAATATAACCCCCTGTACCTCTCGATGTGTCTCTCTCCCAGCTCCCCGTTACCCTGTATATAATATAACCCCCTGTACCCCTCGATGTGTCTCTCTCCCAGCTCCCTGTTACCCTGTATATAATATAACCCCCTGTACCCCTCGATGTGTCTCTCTCCCAGCTCCCCGTTACCCTGTATATAATATAACCCCCTGTACACCTCGATGTGTCTTTCGCAGCTCCCCGTTACCCTGTATATAATATAAACCCCTGTACCCTCGATGTGTCTCTCACCCAGCTCCCTGTACCCCTCGATGTGTCTCTCTCCCAGCTCCCCGTTACCCTGTAAATCATATAACCCCCTGTAACCCTCGATGTGTCTCTCTCCCAGCTCCCCGTTACCCTGTATATAATATAACCCCCAGTACCCCTCGATGTGTCTCTCTCCCACCTCCCCGTTACCCTGTATATAATATAACCCCCTGTACCCCTCGATGTGTCTCTCCCAGCTCCCCGTTACCCTGTATATAATATAACCCCCTGCACCCCTCGATGTGTGTCTCTCCCCGTAACCCTGTAAATCATATAACCCCCTGTAACCCTCGATGTGTCTCTCTCCCAGCTCCCCGTTACCCTGTATATAATATAACCCCCTGTACCCCTCGATGTGTCTCTCTCCCAGCTCCCCGTTCCCCTGTATATAATATAACCCCCTGTACCCCTCGATGTGTCTCTCTCCCAGCTCCCCGTTACCTTGTATATAATAAACCCCCTGTACCCCTCGATGTGTCTCTCTGCCAGCTCCCCGTTACCCTGTATATAATATAACCCCCTGTACCCCTCGATGTGTCTCTCTCCCAGCTCCGTTACCCTGTATATAATATAACCCCCTGTACCACTCGATGTGTCTCTCTCCCAGCTCCCCGTTACCCTGTTTATAATATAACCCGCAGTACCCCTCGATGTGTCTCTCTCCCACCTCCCCGTTACCCTGTAAATCATATAACCCCCTGTAACCCTCGATGTGTCTCACTCCCAGCTCACCGTTACCCTGTATATAATATAACCCTCTGTACCCCTCGATGTGTCTCTCTCCCACCTCCCCGTTACCCTGTATATAATATAACACACTGTACCCCTCGCCGTGTCTCTCTCCCAGCTCACCGTTACCGTGTATATGATATAACCCGCTGTACCCCTCGATGTCTCTCTCTCCCAGCTCGCTGTACCCCTCGATGTGTCTCTCTCCCAGCTCCCTGTTACCCTGTATACAATATAACCCCCTGTACCCCTCGATGTGTCTCTCTCCCAGCTCCCCGTTACCCTGTATATAATGTAATCCCCTGTACCTCTCGATGTGTCTCTCTCCCAGCTCCCCGTTACCCTGTATATAATATAACCCCCTGTACCCCTCGACGTGTCTCTCTCCCAGCTCCCTGTTACCCTGTATATAATATAACCCCCTGTACCCCTCGATGTGTCTCTCTCCCAGCTCGCCGTTACCCTGTATATAATATAACCCCCTGTACCCTCGATGTGTCTCTCTTCCTGCTCCCCGTTACCCTGTATATAATATAATCCCCTGTACCCCTCGATGTGTCTCTCTCCCAGCTCCCTGTTACCCTGTATATAATATAACCCCCTGTACCCCTCAATGTGTCTCTCTCCCAGCTCACCGTTACCCTGTATATAATATAACCCTCTGTACCCCTCGATGTGTCTCTCTCCCAGCTCCCCGTTACCCTGTATATAATATAACACACTGTACCCCTCGCCGTGTCTCTATCCCAGCTCACCGTTACCGTGTATATGATATAACCCGCTGTACCCCTCGATGTCTCTCTCTCCCAGCTCGCTGTACCCCTCGATGTGTCTCTCTCCCAGCTCCCTGTTACCCTGTATATAATATAACCCCCTGTATCCCTCGATGTGTCTCTCTCCCAGCTCCCCGTTACCCTGTATATAATATAACCCTCTGTACTCCTCGATGTGTCTCTCTCCCAGCTCCCCGTTACCCTGTATATAATATAACCCTCTGTACCCCTCGATGTGTCTCTCTCCCAGCTCCCCGTTACCATTTATATAATATAACCCCCTGTACCCCTCGATGTGTCTCTCTCCCAGCTCCCCGTTACCCTGTATATAATATAACCCCCTGTACCCCTCGATGTGTCTCTCTCCCAGCTCCCCGTTACCCTGTATATAATATAACCCCCTGTACCCCTCAATGTGACTCTCTCCCAGCTCCCCGTTACCCTGTATATAATATAACCCCCTGTACCCCTCGATGTGTCTCTCTCCCAGCTCCCCGTTACCCAGTATATAATATAACCCCCTGTACCCCTCGATGTGTCTCTCTCCCAGCTCCCCGTTACCCAGTAAATAATATAACCCCCTGTACCCCTCAATGTGACTCTCTCCCAGCTCCCTGTTACCCTGTATATAATATAACCCCCTGTACCCCTCAATGTGTCTCTCTCCCAGCTCCCCGTTACCCAGTAAATAATATAACCCCCTGTACCCCTCAATGTGACTCTCTCCCAGCTCCCTGTTACCCTGTATATAATATAACACCCTGTACCCCTGGATGTGTCTCTCTCACACCTCCCCGTTACACTGCATATAATATAACCCCCTGCACCGCTCGATGTGTCTCTCTCCCAGCTCCCCGTTACCCTGTATATAATAAAACCCCCTGTACCCCTCGATGTGTCTCTCTCCCAGCTCCCCGTTACCCTGTATATAATATAACCCCCTGCACCGCTCGATGTGTCTCTCTCCCAGCTCCCCGTTACCCTGTATATAATAAAACCCCCTGTACCCCTCGATGTGTCTCTCTCCCAGCTCCCCGTTACCCTGTATATAATATAACCCCCTGTACCCCTCGATGTGTCTCTCTCCTAGCTCCCCGTTACCCTGTATATAATATAACCCCCTGTACCCCTCGATGTGTCTCTCTCCCAGCTCCCTGTACCCCTCGATGTGCCTCTCTCCCAGCTCTCCGTTACCCTGTAAATCATATAACCCCCTGTAACCCTCGATGTGTCTCTCTCCCAGCTCCCCGTTACCCTGTATATAATATAACCCCCTGTACCCCTCGATGCGTCTCTCTCCCAGCTCCCCGTTACCCTGTATATAATATAACCCCCTGTAACCCTCGATGTGTCTCTCTCCCAGCTCCCCGTTACCCTGTATATAATATAACACCCTGTACCCCTCGATGTGTCTCTCTCCCAGCTCCCCGTTACCCTGTATATAATATAACCACCTATACCCCTCGATGTGTCTCTCTGCCAGCTCCCCGTTACCCTGTATATAATATAACCCACTGTACCCCTCGATGTGTCTCTCTCGTAGCTCCCCGTTGCCCTGTATATAACCCCCTGCACCCCTCGATGTGTCTCTCTCCCCGTTACCCTGTATATAATATAACCCCCTGTCCCCCTCGATGTGTCGCTCTCCCAGCTCCCCGTTACCCTGTATACAATATAACCCCCTGTACCCCTCGATGTGTCTCTCTCCCAGTTCCCCGTTACCCTGTATATAATGTAATCCCCTGTACCCCTCGATGTGTCTCTCTCCCAGCTCCCCGTTACCCTGTATATAATATAACCCCCTGTACCCCTCGATGTGTCTCTCTCACACCTCCCCGTTACACTGCATATAATATAACCCCCTGCACCCCTCGATGTGTCTCTCTCCCAGCTCCCCGTTACCCTGTAGATAATATAACCCCCTGGACCCCTAGATGTGTCTCTCTCCCAGCTCCCCGTTACCCTGTATATAATGTAACCCCCTGTACCCCTCGATGTGTCTTTCCCAGCTCCCCGTTACCCTGTATATAATATAACCCCCTGTACCCCTCGATGTGTCTCTCTCCCAGCTCCCTGTACCCCTCGATGTGCCTCTCTCCCAGCTCCCCGTTACCCTGTAAATCATATAACCCCCTGTAACCCTCGATGTGTCTCTCTCCCAGCTCCCCGTTACCCTGTATGTAATATAACCCCCTGTACCCCTCGATGTGTCTCTCTCCCAGCTCCCCGTTACCCTGTATGTAATATAACCCCCTGTACCCCTCGATGTGTCTCTCTCCCAGCTCCCCGTTACCCTGTATATAATATAACCCCCTGTACCCCTCGATGTGTCTCTCTCCCAGCCCCCCGTTATCCTGTATATAATATAACCCCCTATGCCCCTCGATGTGTCTCTCTGCCAGCTCCCCGTTACCCTGTATATAATATAACCCCCTGTACCCCTCGATGTGTCTCTCTCCCAGCTCCCCGTTACCCTGTATATAACCCCCTGCACCCCTCGATGTGTCTCTCTCCCCGTTACCCTGTATATAATATAACCCCCTGTCCCCCTCGATGTGTCTCTCTCCCAGCTCCCCGTTACCCTGTATACAATATAACCCCCTGTACCCCTCGATGTGTCTCTCTCCCGGCTCCCCGTTACCCTGTATATAATATAACCCCCTGTACCCCTCGATGTGTCTCTCTCCCAGCCCCCCGTTATCCTGTATATAATATAACCCCCTATGCCCCTCGATGTGTCTCTCTGCCAGCTCCCCGTTACCCTGTATATAATATAACGCCCTGTACCACTCGATGTGTCTCTCTCCCAGCTCCCCGTTACCCTGTATATAACCCCCTGCACCCCTCGATGTGTCTCTCTCCCCGTTACCCTGTATATAATATAACCCCCTGTCCCCCTCGATGTGTCTCTCTCCCAGCTCCCCGTTACCCTGTATACAATATAACCCCCTGTACACCTCGATGTGTCTCTCTCCCAGCTCCCCGTTACCCTGTATATAATGTAATCCCCTGTACCCCTCAATGTGTCTCTCTCCCAGCTCCCCGTTACCCTGTATACAATATAACCCCCTGTACCCCTCGATGTGTCTCTCTCCCAGCTCCCCGTTACCCTGTATATAATATAACCCCCTGTACCCCTCGATGTGTCTCTCTCCCAGCCCCCCGTTATCCTGTATATAATATAACCCCCTATGCCCCTCGATGCGTCTCTCTGCCAGCTCCCCGTTACCCTGTATATAATATAACCCCCTGTACCCCTCGATGTGTCTCTCTCCCAGCTCCCCGTTACCCTGTATATAACCCCCTGCACCCCTCGATGTGTCTCTCTCCCCGTTACCCTGTATATAATATAACCCCCTGTCCCCCTCGATGTGTCTCTCTCCCAGCTCCCCGTTACCCTGTATACAATATAACCCCCTGTACCCCTCGATGTGTCTCTCTCCCAGCTCCCCGTTACCCTGTATATAATGTAATCCCCTGTACCCCTCGATGTGTCTCTCTCCCAGCTCCCCGTTACCCTGTATATAATATAACCCCCTGTACCCCTCGATGTGTCTCTCTCCCAATTCCCCGTTATCCTGTATATAATATAACCCCCTGTACCCCTCGATGTGTCTCTCTCCCAGCTCCCCGTTACCCTGTATATAATATAACCCCCTGTACCTCTCGATGTGACTCTCTCCCAGCTCCCCGTTACCCTGTATATAATATAACCCCCTGTACCCCTCGATGTGTCTTTCTCCCAGCTCCCCGTTACCCTGTATATAATATAACCCCCTGTACCCCGCGATGTGTCTCTCCCCCATCTCCCCGTTACCCTGTTTATAATATAACCCCCTGTACCCCTCGATGTGTCTCTCTCCCAGCTCCCCGTTACCCTGTATATAACCCCCTGTACCCCTCGATGTGTCTCTCTCCCAGCTCCCCGTTACCCTGTATATAATATAACCCCCTGTACCCCTCGATGTGTCTCTCTCCCAGCTCCCCGTTACCCTGTATATAATATAACCCCCTGTACCCCTCGATGTGTCTCTCTCCCAGCTCCCTGTTACCCTGTATATAATATACCCCCTGTACCCCTCGATGTGTCTCTCTCCCAGCTCCCCGTTACCCTGTATATAACATAACCCCCGGAACCCCTTGATGTGTCTCTCTCCCAGCTCCCAGTTACCCTGTAAATAATATAACCCCCTGTAACCCTCGATGTGTCTCTCTCCCAGCTCCCTGTACCCCTCGATGTGTCTCTCTCCATGCTCCCCGTTACCCTGTAAATAATATAACCCCCTGTACCCCTCGATGTGTCTCTCTCCCAGCTCCCCGTTACCCTGTATATAATATAACCCCTTGTACCCCTCGATGTGTCTCTCTCCCAGCTCCCCGTTCCCCTGTATATAATATAACCCACTGTACCCCTCGATGTGTCTCTCTCCCAGCTCACCGTTACCCTGTATATAATATAACCCCCTGTACCCCTCGATATGTCTCTCTCCCAGCTCCCCGTTACCCTGTATATAATATAACCCCCTGTACCCCTCGATGTGTCTCTCTCCCAGCTCCCTGTTACCCTGTATATAATATAACCCCCCGTACCCCTCGATGTGTCTCTCTCCCAGCTCCCCGTTACCCTGTATATAATATAACCCCCTGTACACCTCGATG
Organism: Chiloscyllium punctatum; assembly: GCF_047496795.1. Lineage (NCBI taxonomy): Eukaryota > Metazoa > Chordata > Chondrichthyes > Orectolobiformes > Hemiscylliidae > Chiloscyllium > Chiloscyllium punctatum. Next base: position 36,976 of record NW_027310251.1, on the reverse strand, counting down.
TGTCTTTCCCAGCTCCCCGTTACCCTGTATATAATATAAACCCCTGTACCCCTCGATGTGTCTCTCACCCAGCTCCCTGTACCCCTCGATGTGTCTCTCTCCCAGCTCCCCGTTACCCTGTAAATCATATAACCCCCTGTAACCCTCGATGTGTCTCTCTCCCAGCTCCCCGTTACCCTGTATATAATATAACCCCCTGTACCCCTCGATGTGTCTCTCTCCCAGCTCCCCGTTACCTTGTATATAATAAACCCCCTGTACACCTCGATGTGTCTCTCTCCCAGCTCCCCGTTACCCTGTATATAATATAACCCCCAGTACCCCTCGATGTGTCTCTCTCCCACCTCCCCGTTACCCTGTATATAATATAATCCCCTGTACCCCTCGATGTGTCTCTCCCAGCTCCCCGTTACCCTGTATATAATATAACCCCCTGCACCCCTCGATGTGTGTCTCTCCCCGTAACCCTGTAAATCATATAATCCCCTGTAACCCTCGATGTGTCTCTCTCCCAGCTCCCCGTTACCCTGTATATAATATAACCCCCTGTACCCCTCGATGTGTCTCTCTCCATGCTCCCCGTTACCCTGTAAATAATATAACCCCCTGTACCCCTCGATGTGTCTCTCTCCCAGCTCCCCGTTACCCTGTATATAATATAACCCCTTGTACCCCTCGATGTGTCTCTCTCCCAGCTCCCCGTTCCCCTGTATATAATATAACCCACTGTACCCCTCGATGTGTCTCTCTCCCAGCTCACCGTTACCCTGTATATAATATAACCCCCTGTACCCCTCGATATGTCTCTCTCCCAGCTCCCCGTTACCCTGTATATAATATAACCCCCTGTACCCCTCGATGTGTCTCTCTCCCAGCTCCCTGTTACCCTGTATATAATATAACCCCCCGTACCCCTCGATGTGTCTCTCTCCCAGCTCCCCGTTACCCTGTATATAATATAACCCCCTGTACCCCTCGATGTGTCTCTCTCCCAGCTCCCCGTTACCCTGTATATAATATAACACACTGTACCCCTCGCCGTGTCTCTATCCCAGCTCACCGTTACCGTGTATATGATATAACCCGCTGTACCCCTCGATGTCTCTCTCTCCCAGCTCCCCGTTACCCTGTATACAATATAACCCCCTGTACACCTCGATGTGTCTCTCTCCCAGCTCCCCGTTACCCTGTATATAATGTAATCCCCTGTACCCCTCGATGTGTCTCTCTCCCAGCTCCCCGTTACCCTGTATACAATATAACCCCCTGTACCCCTCGATGTGTCTCTCTCCCAGCTCCCCGTTACCCTGTATATAATATAACCCCCTGTACCCCTCGATGTGTCTCTCTCCCAGCCCCCCGTTATCCTGTATATAATATAACCCCCTATGCCCCTCGATGTGTCTCTCTGCCAGCTCCCCGTTACCCTGTATATAATATAACCCCCTGTACCCCTCGATGTGTCTCTCTCCCAGCTCCCCGTTACCCTGTATATAACCCCCTGCACCCCTCGATGTGTCTCTCTCCCCGTTACCCTGTATATAATATAACCCCCTGTCCCCCTCGATGTGTCTCTCTCCCAGCTCCCCGTTACCCTGTATACAATATAACCCCCTGTACCCCTCGATGTGTCTCTCTCCCAGCTCCCCGTTACCCTGTATATAATGTAATCCCCTGTACCCCTCGATGTGTCTCTCTCCCAGCTCCCCGTTACCCTGTATATAATATAACCCCCTGTACCCCTCGATGTGTCTCTCTCCCAATTCCCCGTTATCCTGTATATAATATAACCCCCTGTACCCCTCGATGTGTCTCTCTCCCAGCTCCCCGTTACCCTGTATATAATATAACCCCCTGTACCTCTCGATGTGACTCTCTCCCAGCTCCCCGTTACCCTGTATATAATATAACCCCCTGTACCCCTCGATGTGTCTTTCTCCCAGCTCCCCGTTACCCTGTATATAATATAACCCCCTGTACCCCGCGATGTGTCTCTCTCCCATCTCCCCGTTACCCTGTTTATAATATAACCCCCTGTACCCCTCGATGTGTCTCTCTCCCAGCTCCCCGTTACCCTGTATATAACCCCCTGTACCCCTCGATGTGTCTCTCTCCCAGCTCCCCGTTACCCTGTATATAATATAACCCCCTGTACCCCTCGATGTGTCTCTCTCCCAGCTCCCCGTTACCCTGTATATAATATAACCCCCTGTACCCCTCGATGTGTCTCTCTCCCAGCTCCCTGTTACCCTGTATATAATATAACCCCCTGTACCCCTCGATGTGTCTCTCTCCCAGCTCCCCGTTACCCTGTATATAACATAACCCCCGGAACCCCTTGATGTGTCTCTCTCCCAGCTCCCAGTTACCCTGTAAATAATATAACCCCCTGTAACCCTCGATGTGTCTCTCTCCCAGCTCCCTGTACCCCTCGATGTGTCTCTCTCCATGCTCCCCGTTACCCTGTAAATAATATAACCCCCTGTACCCCTCGATGTGTCTCTCTCCCAGCTCCCCGTTACCCTGTATATAATATAACCCCTTGTACCCCTCGATGTGTCTCTCTCCCAGCTCCCCGTTCCCCTGTATATAATATAACCCACTGTACCCCTCGATGTGTCTCTCTCCCAGCTCACCGTTACCCTGTATATAATATAACCCCCTGTACCCCTCGATATGTCTCTCTCCCAGCTCCCCGTTACCCTGTATATAATATAACCCCCTGTACCCCTCGATGTGTCTCTCTCCCAGCTCCCTGTTACCCTGTATATAATATAACCCCCCGTACCCCTCGATGTGTCTCTCTCCCAGCTCCCCGTTACCCTGTATATAATATAACCCCCTGTACACCTCGATGTGTCTTTCCCAGCTCCCCGTTACCCTGTATATAATATAAACCCCTGTACCCCTCGATGTGTCTCTCACCCAGCTCCCTGTACCCCTCGATGTGTCTCTCTCCCAGCTCCCCGTTACCCTGTAAATCATATAACCCCCTGTAACCCTCGATGTGTCTCTCTCCCAGCTCCCCGTTACCCTGTATATAATATAACCCCCTGTACCCCTCGATGTGTCTCTCTCCCAGCTCCCCGTTACCTTGTATATAATAAACCCCCTGTACACCTCGATGTGTCTCTCTCCCAGCTCCCCGTTACCCTGTATATAATATAACCCCCAGTACCCCTCGATGTGTCTCTCTCCCACCTCCCCGTTACCCTGTATATAATATAATCCCCTGTACCCCTCGATGTGTCTCTCCCAGCTCCCCGTTACCCTGTATATAATATAACCCCCTGCACCCCTCGATGTGTGTCTCTCCCCGTAACCCTGTAAATCATATAACCCCCTGTAACCCTCGATGTGTCTCTCTCCCAGCTCCCCGTTACCCTGTATATAATATAACCCCCTGTACCCCTCGATGTGTCTCTCTCCATGCTCCCCGTTACCCTGTAAATAATATAACCCCCTGTACCCCTCGATGTGTCTCTCTCCCAGCTCCCCGTTACCCTGTATATAATATAACCCCTTGTACCCCTCGATGTGTCTCTCTCCCAGCTCCCCGTTCCCCTGTATATAATATAACCCACTGTACCCCTCGATGTGTCTCTCTCCCAGCTCACCGTTACCCTGTATATAATATAACCCCCTGTACCCCTCGATATGTCTCTCTCCCAGCTCCCCGTTACCCTGTATATAATATAACCCCCTGTACCCCTCGATGTGTCTCTCTCCCAGCTCCCTGTTACCCTGTATATAATATAACCCCCCGTACCCCTCGATGTGTCTCTCTCCCAGCTCCCCGTTACCCTGTATATAATATAACCCCCTGTACCCCTCGATGTGTCTCTCTCCCAGCTCCCCGTTACCTTGTATATAATAAACCCCCTGTACCCCTCGATGTGTCTCTCTCCCAGCTCCCCGTTACCCTGTATATAATATAACCCCCTGTACCCCTCGATGTGTCTCTCTCCCAGCTCCCTGTTACCCTGTATATAATGTAATCCCCTGTACCCCTCGATGTGTCTCTCTCCCAGCTCCCCGTTACCCTGTATACAATATAACCCCCTGTACCCCTCGATGTGTCTCTCTCCCAGCTCCCCGTTACCCTGTATATAATATAACCCCCTGTACCCCTCGATGTGTCTCTCTCCCAGCCCCCCGTTATCCTGTATATAATATAACCCCCTATGCCCCTCGATGTGTCTCTCTGCCAGCTCCCCGTTACCCTGTATATAATATAACCCCCTGTACCCCTCGATGTGTCTCTCTCCCAGCTCCCCGTTACCCTGTATATAACCCCCTGCACCCCTCGATGTGTCTCTCTCCCCGTTACCCTGTATATAATATAACCCCCTGTCCCCCTCGATGTGTCTCTCTCCCAGCTCCCCGTTACCCTGTATACAATATAACCCCCTGTACCCCTCGATGTGTCTCTCTCCCAGCTCCCCGTTACCCTGTATATAATGTAATCCCCTGTACCCCTCGATGTGTCTCTCTCCCAGCTCCCCGTTACCCTGTATATAATATAACCCCCTGTACCCCTCGATGTGTCTCTCTCCCAATTCCCCGTTATCCTGTATATAATATAACCCCCTGTACCTCTCGATGTGTCTCTCTCCCAGCTCCCCGTTACCCTGTATATAATATAACCCCCTGTACCTCTCGATGTGACTCTCTCCCAGCTCCCCGTTACCCTGTATATAATATAACCCCCTGTACCCCTCGATGTGTCTTTCTCCCAGCTCCCCGTTACCCTGTATATAATATAACCCCCTGTACCCCGCGATGTGTCTCTCTCCCAGCTCCCCGTTACCCTGTATATAATATAACCCCCTGTACCCCTCGATGTGTCTCTCTCCCAGCCCCCCGTTATCCTGTATATAATATAACCCCCTATGCCCCTCGATGTGTCTCTCTGCCAGCTCCCCGTTACCCTGTATATAATATAACCCCCTGTACCCCTCGATGTGTCTCTCTCCCAGCTCCCCGTTACCCTGTATATAACCCCCTGCACCCCTCGATGTGTCTCTCTCCCCGTTACCCTGTATATAATATAACCCCCTGTCCCCCTCGATGTGTCTCTCTCCCAGCTCCCCGTTACCCTGTATACAATATAACCCCCTGTACCCCTCGATGTGTCTCTCTCCCAGCTCCCCGTTACCCTGTATATAATGTAATCCCCTGTACCCCTCGATGTGTCTCTCTCCCAGCTCCCCGTTACCCTGTATATAATATAACCCCCTGTACCCCTCGATGTGTCTCTCTCCCAATTCCCCGTTATCCTGTATATAATATAACCCCCTGTACCCCTCGATGTGTCTCTCTCCCAGCTCCCCGTTACCCTGTATATAATATAACCCCCTGTACCTCTCGATGTGACTCTCTCCCAGCTCCCCGTTACCCTGTATATAATATAACCCCCTGTACCCCTCGATGTGTCTTTCTCCCAGCTCCCCGTTACCCTGTATATAATATAACCCCCTGTACCCCGCGATGTGTCTCTCTCCCATCTCCCCGTTACCCTGTTTATAATATAACCCATTGTACCCCTCGATGTGTCTCTCTCCCAGCTCCCCGTTATCCTGTATATAATATAACCCCCTGTACCCCTCGATGTGTCTATCTGCCAGCTCCCCGTTACCCTGTATATAATATAACCCCCTGTACCCCTCGATGTGTCTCTCTCCCAGCTCCCCGTTACCCTGTATATAACCCCCTGTACCCCTCGATGTGTCTCTCTCCCAGCTCCCCGTTACCCTGTATATAATATAACCCCCTGTACCCCTCGATGTGTCTCTCTCCCAGCTCCCCGTTACCCTGTATATAATATAACCCCCTGTACCCCTCGATGTGTCTCTCTCCCAGCTCCCTGTTACCCTGTATATAATATAACCCCCTGTACCCCTCGATGTGTCTCTCTCCCAGCTCCCCGTTACCCTGTATATAACATAACCCCCGGAACCCCTTGATGTGTCTCTCTCCCAGCTCCCCGTTACCCTGTAAATAATATAACCCCCTGTAACCCTCGATGTGTCTCTCTCCCAGCTCCCTGTACCCCTCGATGTGTCTCTCTCCATGCTCCCCGTTACCCTGTAAATAATATAACCCCCTGTACCCCTCGATGTGTCTCTCTCCCAGCTCCCCGTTACCCTGTATATAATATAACCCCTTGTACCCCTCGATGTGTCTCTCTCCCAGCTCCCCGTTCCCCTGTATATAATATAACCCACTGTACCCCTCGATGTGTCTCTCTCCCAGCTCACCGTTACCCTGTATATAATATAACCCCCTGTACCCCTCGATATGTCTCTCTCCCAGCTCCCCGTTACCCTGTATATAATATAACCCCCTGTACCCCTCGATGTGTCTCTCTCCCAGCTCCCTGTTACCCTGTATATAATATAACCCCCCGTACCCCTCGATGTGTCTCTCTCCCAGCTCCCCGTTACCCTGTATATAATATAACCCCCTGTACACCTCGATGTGTCTTTCCCAGCTCCCCGTTACCCTGTATATAATATAAACCCCTGTACCCCTCGATGTGTCTCTCACCCAGCTCCCTGTACCCCTCGATGTATCTCTCTCCCAGCTCCCCGTTACCCTGTAAATCATATAACCCCCTGTAACCCTCGATGTGTCTCTCTCCCAGCTCCCATTTACCCTGTATATAATATAACCCCCTGTACCCCTCGATGTGTCTCTCTCCCAGCTCCCCGTTACCTTGTATATAATAAACCCCCTGTACACCTCGATGTGTCTCTCTCCCAGCTCCCCGTTACCCTGTATATAATATAACACCCTGTACCCCTCGATGTGTCTCTCTCCCAGCTCCCCGTTACCCTGTATATAATATAACCCCCAGTACCCCTCGATGTGTCTCTCTCCCACCTCCCCGTTACCCTGTATATAATATAATCCCCTGTACCCCTCGATGTGTCTCTCCCAGCTCCCCGTTACCCTGTATATAATATAACCCCCTGCACCCCTCGATGTGTGTCTCTCCCCGTAACCCTGTAAATCATATAACCCCCTGTAACCCTCGATGTGTCTCTCTCCCAGCTCCCCGTTACCCTGTATATAATATAACCCCCTGTACCCCTCGATGTGTCTCTCTCCCAGCTCCCCGTTACCTTGTATATAATAAACCCCCTGTACCCCTCGATGTGTCTCTCTGCCAGCTCCCCGTTACCCTGTATATAATATAACCCCCTGTACCCCTCGATGTGTCTCTCCCCCAGCTCCGTTACCCTGTATATAATATAACCCCCTGTACCACTCGATGTGTCTCTCTCCCAGCTCCCCGTTACCCTGTATATAATATAACCCGCAGTACCCCTCGATGTGTCTCTCTCCCACCTCCCCGTTACCCTGTATATAATATAACACACTGTACCCCTCGCCGTGTCTCTCTCCCAGCTCACCGTTACCGTGTATATGATATAACCCGCTGTACCCCTCGATGTCTCTCTCTCCCAGCTCGCTGTACCCCTCGATGTGTCTCTCTCCCAGCTCCCCGTTACCCTGTATATAATATACCCCCTGTACCCCTCGATGTGTCTCTCTCCCACCTCCCTGTTACCCTGTATATAATATAATCCCCCTATACCCCTCGATGTGTCTCTCTCCCAGCTCCCCGTTACCCTGTATATAATATAACCCCCTTTACCCCTCGATGTGTCTCTCTCCCAGCTCCCCGTTACCCTGTATATCATATAACACCCTATACCCCTCGATCTGTCTCTCTCCCAGCTCCCTGTTACCCTGTATATAATATAACCCCCTGTACACCTCGAAGTGTCTCTCTTCCAGCTCCACGTTACCGAGTATATAATATAACCCCCTGTACCCCTCGATGTGTCTCTCTCCCAGCTCCCCGCTACCCTGTATATAATATAACCCCCTGTACCCCTCGATGTGTCTCTCTCCCAGCTCCCCGTTACCCAGTAAATAATATAACCCCCTGTACCCCTCAATGTGACTCTCTCCCAGCTCCCTGTTACCCTGTATATAATATAACACCCTGTACCCCTGGATGTGTCTCTCTCACACCTCCCCGTTACACTGCATATAATATAACCCCCTGCACCGCTCGATGTGTCTCTCTCCCAGCTCCCCGTTGCCCTGTATATAATATAACCCCCTGGACCCCTAGATGTGTCTCTCTCCCAGCTCCCCGTTACCCTGTATATAATATAACCCCCTGCACCGCTCGATGTGTCTCTCTCCCAGCTCCCCGTTACCCTGTATATAATAAAACCCCCTGTACCCCTCGATGTGTCTCTCTCCCAGCTCCCCGTTACCCTGTATATAATATAACCCCCTGTACCCCTCGATGTGTCTCTCTCCCAGCTCCCCGTTACCCTGTATATAATATAACCCCCTGTACCCCTCAATGTGACTCTCTCCCAGCTCCCTGTTACCCTGTATATAATATAACCCCCTGTACCCCTCGATGTGTCTCTCTCCCAGCTCCCCGTTACTTTGTATATAATATAACCCCCTGTACCCCTCGATGTGTCTCTCTCCCAGCTCCCTGTTACGCTGTATATAACACCCTGTACCCCTCGATGTGTCTCTCTCCCAGCTCCCCGTTACCCTGTATATATTATAACCCCCTGTACCCCCTCGATGTGTCTCTCTCCCAGCTCCCCGTTACCCTGTATATAATATAACCCCCTATACCCCTCGATGTGTCTCTCTCCCCGTTACCCTGTATATAATATAACCCCCTGTACCCCTCGATGTGTCTCTCTCCCCGTTACCCTGTATATATTATAACCCCCTGTACCCCCTCGATGTGTCTCTCTCCCAGCTCCCCGTTACCCTGTATATAATATAACCCCCTATACCCCTCGATGTGTCTCTCTCCCCGTTACCCTGTATATAATATAACCCCCTGTACCCCTCGATGTGTCTCTCTCCCAGCTCCCCGTTACCATGTATATAATATAACACCCTGTACCCCTCGATGTGTCTCTCTCCCACCTCCCCGTTACCCTGTATATAATATAACCCCCTATACCCCTCGATGTGTCTCTCTCCCCGTTACCCTGTATATAATATAACCCCCTGTACCCCTCGATGTGTCTCTCTCCCCGTTACCCTGTATATAACATAACCCCCTGTACCCCTCGATGTGTCTCTCTCCCAGCTCCCCGTTACCCTGTATTTAATATAACCCCCAGTACCCGTCGGTGTGTCTCTCTCCCAGCTCCCCGTTACCCTGTATATAATATAACCCCCTGTACCCCTCGATGTGTCTCTCTCCCAGCTCCCCGTTACCCTGTATATAATATAACCCCCTGTACCCCTCGATGTGTCTCTCTCCCAGCTCCCCGTTACCCTGTATATAATATAACCCCCTTTACCCCTCGATGTGTCTCTCTCCCAGCTCCCCGTTACCCTGTATATCATATAACACCCTATACCCCTCGATCTGTCTCTCTCCCAGCTCCCTGTTACCCTGTATATAATATAACCCCCTGTACCCCTCGATGTGTCTCTCTCCCACCTCCCCGTTACCCTGTATATAATATAACCCCCTGTACCCCTCGATGTGTCTCTCTCCCAGCACCCCGTTACCCTGTATATAATATAACCCCCTGTACCCCTCGATATGTCTCTCTCCCACCTCCCTGTTAACCTGTATATAATATAACCCCCTGTAGCTCTCGATGTGTCTCTCTCCCAGCTCCCCGTTACCCTGTATATAATATAACCCCCCGTACCCCTCGATGTGTCTCTCTCCCAGCTCCCCGTTACCCTGTATATAATATAACCCCCTGTACCCCTCGATGTGTCTCTCTCCCAGCTCCCCGTTACCCTGTATATAATATAACCCCCTGTACACCTCGAAGTGTCTCTCTCCCAACTCTCTGTATATATTATAACCCCCTGTACCCCTCGCTATGTCTCTCTCCCAGCTCCCCGTTACCCTGTATATATTATAACCCCCTGTACCCCTCGATGTGTCTCTCTCCCAGCTCCCCGTTACCCTGTATATAATATAACCCCCTGTACCCCCCGATGTGTCTCTCTCCCAGCTCCCCGTTACCCTGTATATAATATAACACCCTGTACCCCCCGATGTGTCTCTCTCCCAGCTCCCCGTTACCCTGTATATAATATAACCCCCAGTACCCCTCGATGTGTCTCTCTCCCAGCTCCCCGTTACCCTGTATATAATATAACCCCCTGTACCCCTCGATGTGTCTCTCTCCCAGCTCCCCGTTACCCTGTATATAATATAACCCCCTGTACCCCTCGATGTGTCTCTCTCCCAGCTCCCCGTTACCCTGTATATAATATAACCCCCAGTACCCCTCGATGTGTCTCTCTCCCAGCTCCCCGTTACCCTGTATATAATATAACACCCTGTACCCCTCGATGTGTCTCTCTCCCAGCTCCCCGTTACCCTGTATATAATATAACCCCCTGTACCCCTCGATGTGTCTCTCTCCCCGCTCCCCGTTACCCTGTATATAATATAACCCCCTGTACCCCTCGATGTGTCTCTCTCCCAGCTCCCCGTTACCTTGTATATAATAAACCCCCTGTACACCTCGATGTGTCTCTCTCCCAGCTCCCCGTTACCCTGTATATAATATAACCCCCAGTACCCCTCGATGTGTCTCTCTCCCACCTCCCCGTTACCCTGTATATAATATAATCCCCTGTACCCCTCGATGTGTCTCTCCCAGCTCCCCGTTACCCTGTATATAATATAACCCCCTGCACCCCTCGATGTGTGTCTCTCCCCGTAACCCTGTAAATCATATAACCCCCTGTAACCCTCGATGTGTCTCTCTCCCAGCTCCCCGTTACCCTGTATATAATATAACCCCCTGTACCCCTCGATGTGTCTCTCTCCATGCTCCCCGTTACCCTGTAAATAATATAACCCCCTGTACCCCTCGATGTGTCTCTCTCCCAGCTCCCCGTTACCCTGTATATAATATAACCCCTTGTACCCCTCGATGTGTCTCTCTCCCAGCTCCCCGTTCCCCTGTATATAATATAACCCACTGTACCCCTCGATGTGTCTCTCTCCCAGCTCACCGTTACCCTGTATATAATATAACCCCCTGTACCCCTCGATATGTCTCTCTCCCAGCTCCCCGTTACCCTGTATATAATATAACCCCCTGTACCCCTCGATGTGTCTCTCTCCCAGCTCCCTGTTACCCTGTATATAATATAACCCCCCGTACCCCTCGATGTGTCTCTCTCCCAGCTCCCCGTTACCCTGTATATAATATAACCCCCTGTACCCCTCGATGTGTCTCTCTCCCAGCTCCCCGTTACCTTGTATATAATAAACCCCCTGTACCCCTCGATGTGTCTCTCTCCCAGCTCCCCGTTACCCTGTATATAATATAACCCCCTGTACCCCTCGATGTGTCTCTCTCCCAGCTCCCTGTTACCCTGTATATAATGTAATCCCCTGTACCCCTCGATGTGTCTCTCTCCCAGCTCCCCGTTACCCTGTATACAATATAACCCCCTGTACCCCTCGATGTGTCTCTCTCCCAGCTCCCCGTTACCCTGTATATAATATAACCCCCTGTACCCCTCGATGTGTCTCTCTCCCAGCCCCCCGTTATCCTGTATATAATATAACCCCCTATGCCCCTCGATGTGTCTCTCTGCCAGCTCCCCGTTACCCTGTATATAATATAACCCCCTGTACCCCTCGATGTGTCTCTCTCCCAGCTCCCCGTTACCCTGTATATAACCCCCTGCACCCCTCGATGTGTCTCTCTCCCCGTTACCCTGTATATAATATAACCCCCTGTCCCCCTCGATGTGTCTCTCTCCCAGCTCCCCGTTACCCTGTATACAATATAACCCCCTGTACCCCTCGATGTGTCTCTCTCCCAGCTCCCCGTTACCCTGTATATAATGTAATCCCCTGTACCCCTCGATGTGTCTCTCTCCCAGCTCCCCGTTACCCTGTATATAATATAACCCCCTGTACCCCTCGATGTGTCTCTCTCCCAATTCCCCGTTATCCTGTATATAATATAACCCCCTGTACCCCTCGATGTGTCTCTCTCCCAGCTCCCCGTTACCCTGTATATAATATAACCCCCTGTACCTCTCGATGTGACTCTCTCCCAGCTCCCCGTTACCCTGTATATAATATAACCCCCTGTACCCCTCGATGTGTCTTTCTCCCAGCTCCCCGTTACCCTGTATATAATATAACCCCCTGTACCCCGCGATGTGTCTCTCTCCCAGCTCCCCGTTACCCTGTATATAATATAACCCCCTGTACCCCTCGATGTGTCTCTCTCCCAGCCCCCCGTTATCCTGTATATAATATAACCCCCTATGCCCCTCGATGTGTCTCTCTGCCAGCTCCCCGTTACCCTGTATATAATATAACCCCCTGTACCCCTCGATGTGTCTCTCTCCCAGCTCCCCGTTACCCTGTATATAACCCCCTGCACCCCTCGATGTGTCTCTCTCCCCGTTACCCTGTATATAATATAACCCCCTGTACCCCTCGATGTGTCTCTCTCCCAGCTCCCTGTTACCCTGTATATAATATAACCCCCTGTCCCCCTCGATGTGTCTCTCTCCCAGCTCCCCGTTACCCTGTATACAATATAACCCCCTGTACCCCTCGATGTGTCTCTCTCCCAGCTCCCCGTTACCCTGTATATAATGTAATCCCCTGTACCCCTCGATGTGTCTCTCTCCCAGCTCCCCGTTACCCTGTATATAATATAACCCCCTGTACCCCTCGATGTGTCTCTCTCCCAATTCCCCGTTATCCTGTATATAATATAACCCCCTGTACCCCTCGATGTGTCTCTCTCCCAGCTCCCCGTTACCCTGTATATAATATAACCCCCTGTACCTCTCGATGTGACTCTCTCCCAGCTCCCCGTTACCCTGTATATAATATAACCCCCTGTACCCCTCGATGTGTCTTTCTCCCAGCTCGCCGTTACCCTGTATATAATATAACCCCCTGTACCCCGCGATGTGTCTCTCTCCCATCTCCCCGTTACCCTGTTTATAATATAACCCATTGTACCCCTCGATGTGTCTCTCTCCCAGCTCCCCGTTATCCTGTATATAATATAACCCCCTGTACCCCTCGATGTGTCTATCTGCCAGCTCCCCGTTACCCTGTATATAATATAACCCCCTGTACCCCTCGATGTGTCTCTCTCCCAGCTCCCCGTTACCCTGTATATAACCCCCTGTACCCCTCGATGTGTCTCTCTCCCAGCTCCCCGTTACCCTGTATATAATATAACCCCCTGTACCCCTCGATGTGTCTCTCTCCCAGCTCCCCGTTACCCTGTATATAATATAACCCCCTGTACCCCTCGATGTGTCTCTCTCCCAGCTCCCTGTTACCCTGTATATAATATAACCCCCTGTACCCCTCGATGTGTCTCTCTCCCAGCTCCCCGTTACCCTGTATATAACATAACCCCCGGAACCCCTTGATGTGTCTCTCTCCCAGCTCCCCGTTACCCTGTAAATAATATAACCCCCTGTAACCCTCGATGTGTCTCTCTCCCAGCTCCCTGTACCCCTCGATGTGTCTCTCTCCATGCTCCCCGTTACCCTGTAAATAATATAACCCCCTGTACCCCTCGATGTGTCTCTCTCCCAGCTCCCCGTTACCCTGTATATAATATAACCCCTTGTACCCCTCGATGTGTCTCTCTCCCAGCTCCCCGTTCCCCTGTATATAATATAACCCACTGTACCCCTCGATGTGTCTCTCTCCCAGCTCACCGTTACCCTGTATATAATATAACCCCCTGTACCCCTCGATATGTCTCTCTCCCAGCTCCCCGTTACCCTGTATATAATATAACCCCCTGTACCCCTCGATGTGTCTCTCTCCCAGCTCCCTGTTACCCTGTATATAATATAACCCCCCGTACCCCTCGATGTGTCTCTCTCCCAGCTCCCCGTTACCCTGTATATAATATAACCCCCTGTACACCTCGATGTGTCTTTCCCAGCTCCCCGTTACCCTGTATATAATATAAACCCCTGTACCCCTCGATGTGTCTCTCACCCAGCTCCCTGTACCCCTCGAAGTGTCTCTCTCCCAGCTCCCCGTTACCCTGTAAATCATATAACCCCCTGTAACCCTCGATGTGTCTCTCTCCCAGCTCCCCGTTACCCTGTATATAATATAACCCCCTGTACCCCTCGATGTGTCTCTCTCCCAGCTCCCCGTTACCTTGTATATAATAAACCCCCTGTACACCTCGATGTGTCTCTCTCCCAGCTCCCCGTTACCCTGTATATAATATAACACCCTGTACCCCTCGATGTGTCTCTCTCCCAGCTCCCCGTTACCCTGTATATAATATAACCCCCAGTACCCCTCGATGTGTCTCTCTCCCACCTCCCCGTTACCCTGTATATAATATAATCCCCTGTACCCCTCGATGTGTCTCTCCCAGCTCCCCGTTACCCTGTATATAATATAACCCCCTGCACCCCTCGATGTGTGTCTCTCCCCGTAACCCTGTAAATCATATAACCCCCTGTAACCCTCGATGTGTCTCTCTCCCAGCTCCCCGTTACCCTGTATATAATATAACCCCCTGTACCCCTCGATGTGTCTCTCTCCCAGCTCCCCGTTACCTTGTATATAATAAACCCCCTGTACCCCTCGATGTGTCTCTCTGCCAGCTCCCCGTTACCCTGTATATAATATAACCCCCTGTACCCCTCGATGTGTCTCTCCCCCAGCTCCGTTACCCTGTATATAATATAACCCCCTGTACCACTCGATGTGTCTCTCTCCCAGCTCCCCGTTACCCTGTATATAATATAACCCGCAGTACCCCTCGATGTGTCTCTCTCCCACCTCCCCGTTACCCTGTATATAATATAACACACTGTACCCCTCGCCGTGTCTCTCTCCCAGCTCACCGTTACCGTGTATATGATATAACCCGCTGTACCCCTCGATGTCTCTCTCTCCCAGCTCGCTGTACCCCTCGATGTGTCTCTCTCCCAGCTCCCCGTTACCCTGTATATAATATACCCCCTGTACCCCTCGATGTGTCTCTCTCCCACCTCCCTGTTACCCTGTATATAATATAATCCCCCTATACCCCTCGATGTGTCTCTCTCCCAGCTCCCCGTTACCCTGTATATAATATAACCCCCTTTACCCCTCGATGTGTCTCTCTCCCAGCTCCCCGTTACCCTGTATATCATATAACACCCTATACCCCTCGATCTGTCTCTCTCCCAGCTCCCTGTTACCCTGTATATAATATAACCCCCTGTACACCTCGAAGTGTCTCTCTTCCAGCTCCACGTTACCGAGTATATAATATAACCCCCTGTACCCCTCGATGTGTCTCTCTCCCAGCTCCCCGCTACCCTGTATATAATATAACCCCCTGTACCCCTCGATGTGTCTCTCTCCCAGCTCCCCGTTACCCAGTAAATAATATAACCCCCTGTACCCCTCAATGTGACTCTCTCCCAGCTCCCTGTTACCCTGTATATAATATAACACCCTGTACCCCTGGATGTGTCTCTCTCACACCTCCCCGTTACACTGCATATAATATAACCCCCTGCACCGCTCGATGTGTCTCTCTCCCAGCTCCCCGTTGCCCTGTATATAATATAACCCCCTGGACCCCTAGATGTGTCTCTCTCCCAGCTCCCCGTTACCCTGTATATAATATAACCCCCTGCACCGCTCGATGTGTCTCTCTCCCAGCTCCCCGTTACCCTGTATATAATAAAACCCCCTGTACCCCTCGATGTGTCTCTCTCCCAGCTCCCCGTTACCCTGTATATAATATAACCCCCTGTACCCCTCGATGTGTCTCTCTCCCCGTTACCCTGTATATAATATAACCCCCTGTACCCCTCGATGTGTCTCTCTCCCAGCTCCCTGTTACCCTGTATATAATATAACCCCCTGTCCCCCTCGATGTGTCTCTCTCCCAGCTCCCCGTTACCCTGTATACAATATAACCCCCTGTACCCCTCGATGTGTCTCTCTCCCAGCTCCCCGTTACCCTGTATATAATGTAATCCCCTGTACCCCTCGATGTGTCTCTCTCCCAGCTCCCCGTTACCCTGTATATAATATAACCCCCTGTACCCCTCGATGTGTCTCTCTCCCAATTCCCCGTTATCCTGTATATAATATAACCCCCTGTACCCCTCGATGTGTCTCTCTCCCAGCTCCCCGTTACCCTGTATATAATATAACCCCCTGTACCTCTCGATGTGACTCTCTCCCAGCTCCCCGTTACCCTGTATATAATATAACCCCCTGTACCCCTCGATGTGTCTTTCTCCCAGCTCGCCGTTACCCTGTATATAATATAACCCCCTGTACCCCGCGATGTGTCTCTCTCCCATCTCCCCGTTACCCTGTTTATAATATAACCCATTGTACCCCTCGATGTGTCTCTCTCCCAGCTCCCCGTTATCCTGTATATAATATAACCCCCTGTACCCCTCGATGTGTCTATCTGCCAGCTCCCCGTTACCCTGTATATAATATAACCCCCTGTACCCCTCGATGTGTCTCTCTCCCAGCTCCCCGTTACCCTGTATATAACCCCCTGTACCCCTCGATGTGTCTCTCTCCCAGCTCCCCGTTACCCTGTATATAATATAACCCCCTGTACCCCTCGATGTGTCTCTCTCCCAGCTCCCCGTTACCCTGTATATAATATAACCCCCTGTACCCCTCGATGTGTCTCTCTCCCAGCTCCCTGTTACCCTGTATATAATATAACCCCCTGTACCCCTCGATGTGTCTCTCTCCCAGCTCCCCGTTACCCTGTATATAACATAACCCCCGGAACCCCTTGATGTGTCTCTCTCCCAGCTCCCCGTTACCCTGTAAATAATATAACCCCCTGTAACCCTCGATGTGTCTCTCTCCCAGCTCCCTGTACCCCTCGATGTGTCTCTCTCCATGCTCCCCGTTACCCTGTAAATAATATAACCCCCTGTACCCCTCGATGTGTCTCTCTCCCAGCTCCCCGTTACCCTGTATATAATATAACCCCTTGTACCCCTCGATGTGTCTCTCTCCCAGCTCCCCGTTCCCCTGTATATAATATAACCCACTGTACCCCTCGATGTGTCTCTCTCCCAGCTCACCGTTACCCTGTATATAATATAACCCCCTGTACCCCTCGATATGTCTCTCTCCCAGCTCCCCGTTACCCTGTATATAATATAACCCCCTGTACCCCTCGATGTGTCTCTCTCCCAGCTCCCTGTTACCCTGTATATAATATAACCCCCCGTACCCCTCGATGTGTCTCTCTCCCAGCTCCCCGTTACCCTGTATATAATATAACCCCCTGTACACCTCGATGTGTCTTTCCCAGCTCCCCGTTACCCTGTATATAATATAAACCCCTGTACCCCTCGATGTGTCTCTCACCCAGCTCCCTGTACCCCTCGAAGTGTCTCTCTCCCAGCTCCCCGTTACCCTGTAAATCATATAACCCCCTGTAACCCTCGATGTGTCTCTCTCCCAGCTCCCCGTTACCCTGTATATAATATAACCCCCTGTACCCCTCGATGTGTCTCTCTCCCAGCTCCCCGTTACCTTGTATATAATAAACCCCCTGTACACCTCGATGTGTCTCTCTCCCAGCTCCCCGTTACCCTGTATATAATATAACACCCTGTACCCCTCGATGTGTCTCTCTCCCAGCTCCCCGTTACCCTGTATATAATATAACCCCCAGTACCCCTCGATGTGTCTCTCTCCCACCTCCCCGTTACCCTGTATATAATATAATCCCCTGTACCCCTCGATGTGTCTCTCCCAGCTCCCCGTTACCCTGTATATAATATAACCCCCTGCACCCCTCGATGTGTGTCTCTCCCCGTAACCCTGTAAATCATATAACCCCCTGTAACCCTCGATGTGTCTCTCTCCCAGCTCCCCGTTACCCTGTATATAATATAACCCCCTGTACCCCTCGATGTGTCTCTCTCCCAGCTCCCCGTTACCTTGTATATAATAAACCCCCTGTACCCCTCGATGTGTCTCTCTGCCAGCTCCCCGTTACCCTGTATATAATATAACCCCCTGTACCCCTCGATGTGTCTCTCCCCCAGCTCCGTTACCCTGTATATAATATAACCCCCTGTACCACTCGATGTGTCTCTCTCCCAGCTCCCCGTTACCCTGTATATAATATAACCCGCAGTACCCCTCGATGTGTCTCTCTCCCACCTCCCCGTTACCCTGTATATAATATAACACACTGTACCCCTCGCCGTGTCTCTCTCCCAGCTCACCGTTACCGTGTATATGATATAACCCGCTGTACCCCTCGATGTCTCTCTCTCCCAGCTCGCTGTACCCCTCGATGTGTCTCTCTCCCAGCTCCCCGTTACCCTGTATATAATATACCCCCTGTACCCCTCGATGTGTCTCTCTCCCACCTCCCTGTTACCCTGTATATAATATAATCCCCCTATACCCCTCGATGTGTCTCTCTCCCAGCTCCCCGTTACCCTGTATATAATATAACCCCCTTTACCCCTCGATGTGTCTCTCTCCCAGCTCCCCGTTACCCTGTATATCATATAACACCCTATACCCCTCGATCTGTCTCTCTCCCAGCTCCCTGTTACCCTGTATATAATATAACCCCCTGTACACCTCGAAGTGTCTCTCTTCCAGCTCCACGTTACCGAGTATATAATATAACCCCCTGTACCCCTCGATGTGTCTCTCTCCCAGCTCCCCGCTACCCTGTATATAATATAACCCCCTGTACCCCTCGATGTGTCTCTCTCCCAGCTCCCCGTTACCCAGTAAATAATATAACCCCCTGTACCCCTCAATGTGACTCTCTCCCAGCTCCCTGTTACCCTGTATATAATATAACACCCTGTACCCCTGGATGTGTCTCTCTCACACCTCCCCGTTACACTGCATATAATATAACCCCCTGCACCGCTCGATGTGTCTCTCTCCCAGCTCCCCGTTGCCCTGTATATAATATAACCCCCTGGACCCCTAGATGTGTCTCTCTCCCAGCTCCCCGTTACCCTGTATATAATATAACCCCCTGCACCGCTCGATGTGTCTCTCTCCCAGCTCCCCGTTACCCTGTATATAATAAAACCCCCTGTACCCCTCGATGTGTCTCTCTCCCAGCTCCCCGTTACCCTGTATATAATATAACCCCCTGTACCCCTCGATGTGTCTCTCTCCCAGCTCCCCGTTACCCTGTATATAATAAAACCCCCTGTACCCCTCGATGTGTCTCTCTCCCAGCTCCCCGTTACCCTGTATATAATATAACCCCCTGTACCCCTCAATGTGACTCTCTCCCAGCTCCCTGTTACCCTGTATATAATATAACCCCCTGTACCCCTCGATGTGTCTCTCTCCCAGCTCCCCGTTACTTTGTATATAATATAACCCCCTGTACCCCTCGATGTGTCTCTCTCCCAGCTCCCTGTTACGCTGTATATAACACCCTGTACCCCTCGATGTGTCTCTCTCCCAGCTCCCCGTTACCCTGTATATATTATAACCCCCTGTACCCCCTCGATGTGTCTCTCTCCCAGCTCCCCGTTACCCTGTATATAATATAACCCCCTATACCCCTCGATGTGTCTCTCTCCCCGTTACCCTGTATATAATATAACCCCCTGTACCCCTCGATGTGTCTCTCTCCCCGTTACCCTGTATATATTATAACCCCCTGTACCCCCTCGATGTGTCTCTCTCCCAGCTCCCCGTTACCCTGTATATAATATAACCCCCTATACCCCTCGATGTGTCTCTCTCCCCGTTACCCTGTATATAATATAACCCCCTGTACCCCTCGATGTGTCTCCCTCCCAGCTCCCCGTTACCCTGTATATAGTATAACCCCCTGTACCCCTCGATGTGTCTCTCTCCCAGCTCCGTTACCCTGTATATAATATAACCCCCTGTACCCCTCGATGTGTCTCTCTCCCAGCTCCCCGTTACCATGTATATAATATAACCCCCTGTACCCCTCGATGTGTCTCTCTCCCACCTCCCCGTTACCCTGTATATAATATAACCCCCTATACCCCTCGATGTGTCTCTCTCCCCGTTACCCTGTATATAATATAACCCCCTGTACCCCTCGATGTGTCTCTCTCCCCGTTACCCTGTATATAACATAACCCCCTGTACCCCTCGATGTGTCTCTCTCCCAGCTCCCCGTTACCCTGTATTTAATATAACCCCCAGTACCCGTCGGTGTGTCTCTCTCCCAGCTCCCCGTTACCCTGTATATAATATAACCCCCTGTACCCCTCGATGTGTCTCTCTCCCAGCTCCCCGTTACCCTGTATATAATATAACCCCCTGTACCCCTCGATGTGTCTCTCTCCCAGCTCCCCGTTACCCTGTATATAATATAACCCCCTGTACCCCTCGATGTGTCTCTCTCCCACCTCCCTGTTGCCCAGTATATAATATAATCCCCCTATACCCCTCGATGTGTCTCTCTCCCAGCTCCCCGTTACCCTGTATATAATATAACCCCCTGTACCCCTCGATGTGTCTCTCTCCCACCTCCCTGTTACCCTGTATATAATATAATCCCCCTATACCCCTCGATGTGTCTCTCTCCCAGCTCCCCGTTACCCTGTATATAATATAACCCCCTTTACCCCTCGATGTGTCTCTCTCCCAGCTCCCCGTTACCCTGTATATCATATAACACCCTATACGCCTCGATCTGTCTCTCTCCCAGCTCCCTGTTACCCTGTATATAATATAACCCCCTGTACCCCTCGATGTGTCTCTCTCCCACCTCCCCGTTACCCTGTATATAATATAACCCCCTGTACCACTCGATGTGTCTCTCTCCCAGCACCCCGTTACCCTGTATATAATATAACCCCCTGTACCCCTCGATATGTCTCTCTCCCACCTCCCTGTTAACCTGTATATAATATAATCCCCTGTACCCCTCGATGTGTCTCTCTCCCAGCTCCCCGTTACCCTGTATATAACATAACCCCCTGTACCCCTCGATGTGTCTCTCTCCCAGCTCCCCGTTACCCTGTATATAATATAACCCCCTGTAGCTCTCGATGTGTCTCTCTCCCAGCTCCCCGTTACCCTGTATATAATATAACCCCCCGTACCCCTCGATGTGTCTCTCTCCCAGCTCCCCGTTACCCTGTATATAATATAACCCCCTGTACCCCTCGATGTGTCTCTCTCCCAGCTCCCCGTTACCCTGTATATAATATAACCCCCTGTACACCTCGAAGTGTCTCTCTCCCAACTCTCTGTATATATTATAACCCCCTGTACCCCTCGCTATGTCTCTCTCCCAGCTCCCCGTTACCCTGTATATATTATAACCCCCTGTACCCCTCGATGTGTCTCTCTCCCAGCTCCCCGTTACCCTGTATATAATATAACCCCCTGTACCCCCCGATGTGTCTCTCTCCCAGCTCCCCGTTACCCTGTATATAATATAACCCCCTGTACCCCCCGATGTGTCTCTCTCCCAGCTCCCCGTTACCCTGTATATAATATAACCCCCAGTACCCCTCGATGTGTCTCTCTCCCAGCTCCCCGTTACCCTGTATATAATATAACACCCTGTACCCCTCGATGTGTCTCTCTCCCAGCTCCCCGTTACCCTGTATATAATATAACCCCCTGTACCCCTCGATGTGTCTCTCTCCCCGCTCCCCGTTACCCTGTATATAATATAACCCCCTGTACCCCTTGATGTGTCTCTCTCCCAGCTCCCCTTTACCCTGTATATAATATAACCCCCTGTACCCCTCGATGTGTCTCTCTCCCAGCTCCCCGTTACCCTGTATATAATATAACCCCCTGTACCCCTCGATGTGTCTCTCTCCCAGCTCCCCGTTACCCTGTATATAATATAACCCCCTGTACCCCTCGATGTGTCTCTCTCCCCGTTCCCCTGTATATAATATAACCCCCTGTACCCCTCGATGTGTCTCTCTCCCAGCTCCCCGTTACCCTGTATATAATATAACCCCCTGTACCCCTCGATGTGTCTCTCTCCCAGCTCCCCTTTACCCTGAAAATAATATAACCCCCTGTACCCCTCGATGTGTCTCTCTCCCAGCTCCCCGTTACCCTGTATATAATATAACCCCCTGGTACCCCTCGATGTGTCTCTCTCCCAGCTCCCCGTTACCCTGTATATAATATAACCCCCTGTACCCCTCGATGTGTCTCTCTCCCCGTTCCCCTGTATATAATATAACCCCCTGTACCCCTCGATGTGTCTCTCTCCCAGCTCCCCGTTACCCTGTATATAATATAACCCCCTGTACCCCTCGATGTGTCTCTCTCCCAGCTCCCCGTTACCCTGTATATAATATAACCCCCTGTACCCCTCGATGTGTCTCTCTCCCAGCTCCCCGTTACCCTGTATATAATATAACCCCCTGTACCCCTCGATGTGTCTCTCTCCCCGTTCCCCTGTATATAATATAACCCCCTGTACCCCTCGATGTGTCTCTCTCCCAGCTCCCCGTTACCCTGTATATAATATAACCCCCTGTACCCCTCGATGTGTCTCTCTCCCAGCTCCCTGTTACCCTGTATATAATATAACCCCCTGTACCCCTCGATGTGTCTCTCTCCCACCTCCCCGTTACCCTGTATATAATATAACCCCCTATACCCCTCGATGTGTCTCTCTCCCCGTTACCCTGTATATAATATAACCCCCTGTACCCCTCGATGTGTCTCTCTCCCCGTTACCCTGTATATAACATAACCCCCTGTACCCCTCGATGTGTCTCTCTCCCAGCTCCCCGTTACCCTGTATATAATATAACCCCCTGTACCCCTCGATGTGTCTCTCTCCCAGCTCCCCGTTACCCTGTATATAATATAACCCCCTGTACCCCTCGATGTGTCTCTCTCCCAGCTCCCCGTTACCCTGTATATAATATAACCCCCTGTACCCCTCGATGTGTCTCTCTCCCAGCTCCCCGTTACCCTGTATATAATGTAACCCCCTGTACCCCTCGATGTGTCTCTCTCCCACCTCCCCGTTACCCTGTATATAAAATAACCCCCTGTACCCCTCGATGTGTCTCTCTCCCAGCTCCCCGTTACCCTGTATATAATATAACCCCCTGTACCCCTCGATGTGTCTCTCTCCCAGATCCCTGTTACCCTGTATATAATATAATCCCCCTGTACCCCTCGATGTGTCTCTCTCCCAGTTCCCCGTTACCCTGTATATAATATAACCCCCTGTACCTCTCGATGTGTCTCTCTCCCAGCTCCCCGTTACCCTATACATAATATAACCCCCTGCACCCCTCGATGTTTCTCTCTCCCAGCTCCCCGTTACCCTATACATAATATAACCCCCTGTACCCCTCGATGTGTCTCTCTCCCAGCTCCCCGTTACCCTGTACATAATATAACCCCCTGTACCTCTCGATGTGTCTCTCTCCCAGCTCCCCGTTACCCTATACATAATATAACCCCCTGTACCCCTCGATGTGTCTCTCTCCCAGCTCCCCGTTACCCTGTATATAATATAACCCCCTGTACCCCTCGATGTGTCTCTCTCCCAGCTCCCCGTTACCCTGTATATAATATAACCCCCTGTACCCCCCGATGTGTCTCTCTCCCAGCTCCCCGTTACCCTGTATATAATATAACCCCCTGTACCCCTCAATGTGTCTCTCTCCCAGCTCCCCGTTACCCTGTATATAATATAACCCCCTGTACCCCTCGATGTGTCTCTCTCCCAGCTCCCCGTTACCCTGTATATAATATATCCCCCAGTACCCCTCGATGTGTCACTCTCCCAGCTCCCCGTTACCCTGTATATAATATAACCCCCTGTACCCCTCGATGTGTCTCTCTCCCAGCTCCCCGTTACCCTGTATATAATATAACCTCCTGTACCCCTCGATGTGTCTCTCTCCCAGCTCCCCGTTACCCTGTATATAATATAACCCCCTGTACCCCTCGATGTGTCTCTCTCCCCACTCCCCGTTACCCTGTATATAATATAACCCCCTGTACCCCTCGATGTGTCTCTCTCCCAGCTCCCCTTTACCCTGTATATAATATAACCCCCTGTACCCCTCGATGTGTCTCTCTCCCAGCTCCCCGTTACCCTGTATATAATATAACCCCCTGTACCCCTCGATGTGTCTCTCTCCCAGCTCCCCATTACCCTGTATATAATATAAACCCCTGTACCCCTCGATGTGTCTCTCTCCCCGTTCCCCTGTATATAATATAACCCCCTGTACCCCTCGATGTGTCTCTCTCCCAGCTCCCCGTTACCCTGTATATAATATAACCCCCTGTACCCCTCGATGTGTCGCTCTCCCAGCTCCCTGTTACCCTGTATATAATATAACCCCCTGTACCCCTCGATGTGTCTCTCTCCCACCTCCCCGTTACCCTGTATATAATATAACCCCCTGTACCCCTCGATGTGTCTCTCTCCCCGTTACCCTGTATATAATATAACCCCCCGTACCCCGCGATGTGTCTCTCTCCCCGTTACCCTGTATATAATATAACCCCCTGTACCCCTCGATGTGTCTCTCTCCCAGCTCCCCGTTACCCTGTATATAATATAACCCCCTGTACCCCTCGATGTGCCTCTCTCCCAGCTCCCCGTTACCCTGTATATAATATAACCCCCTGTACCCCTCGATGTGTCTCTCTCCCAGCTCCCTGTTACCCTGTATATAATATAACCCCCTGTACCCCTCGATGTGTCTCTCTCCCAGCTCCCCGTTACCCTGTATATAATATAACCCCCTGTACCCCTCGATGTGTCTCTCTCCCACCTCCCCGTTACCCTGTATATAATATAACCCCCTATACCCCTCGATGTGTCTCTCTCCCCGTTACCCTGTATATAATATAACCCCCTGTACCCCTCGATGTGTCTCTCGCCCCGTTACCCTGTATATAACATAACCCCCTGTACCCCTCGATGTGTCTCTCTCCCAGCTCACCGTTACCCTGTATATAATATAACCCCCTGTACCCCTCGATGTGTCTCTCTCCCAGCTCCCCGTTACCCTGTATATACTATAACCCCCTGTACCCCTCGATGTGTCTCTCTCCCAGCTCCCCGTTACCCTGTATATAATATAACCCCCCGTACCCCTCGATGTGTCTCTCTCCCAGCTCCCCGTTACCCTGTATATAATATAACCCCCTGTACCCCTCGATGTGTCTCTCTCCCAGCTCCCCGTTACCCTGTATATAATGTAACCCCCTGTACCCCTCGATGTGTCTCTCTCCCACCTCCCCGTTACCCTGTATATAAAATAACCCCCTGTACCCCTCGATGTGTCTCTCTCCCAGCTCCCCGTTACCCTGTATATAATATAACCCCCTGTACCCCTCGATGTGTCTCTCTCCCAGATCCCTGTTACCCTGTATATAATATAATCCCCCTGTACCCCTCGATGTGTCTCTCTCCCAGTTCCCCGTTACCCTGTATATAATATAACCCCCTGTACCTCTCGATGTGTCTCTCTCCCAGCTCCCCGTTACCCTATACATAATATAACCCCCTGCACCCCTCGATGTTTCTCTCTCCCAGCTCCCCGTTACCCTATACATAATATAACCCCCTGTACCCCTCGATGTGTCTCTCTCCCAGCTCCCCGTTACCCTGTACATAATATAACCCCCTGTACCTCTCGATGTGTCTCTCTCCCAGCTCCCCGTTACCCTATACATAATATAACCCCCTGTACCCCTCGATGTATCTCTCTCCCAGCTCCCTGTTACCCTGGATATAATATAACCCCCTGTACCCCTCGATGTGTCTCTCTCCCAGCTCCCTGTGACCCTGTATATAATATAACCCCCTGTACCCCTCGAAGTGTCTCTCTCCCAGCTCCCTGTTACCCTGTATATAATATAACCCCCTGTACCCCTCGATGTGTCTCTCTCCCAGCTCCCCGTTACCCTGTACATAATATAACCCCCTGTTCCTCTCGATGTGTCTCTCTCCCAGCTCCCCGTTACCCTGTATATAATATAACCCCCTGAAACCCTTGATGTGTCTCTCTCCCAGCTCCCCGTTACCCTGTATATAAAATAACCCACTGTACCCCTCGATGTGTCTCTCTCCCAGCTCCCCGTTACCCTGTCTATAATATAACCCCCCGTACCCCTCGATGTGTCTCTCTCCCAGCGCCCTGTTACCCTGTATATAATATAACCCCCTGTACCCCTCGATGTGTCTCTCTCCCACCTCCCCGTTACCCTGTATATAATATAACCCCCTGTACCCCTCGATGTGTCTCTCTCCCAGCTCCCCGTTACCCTGTATATAACATAACCCCCTGTACCCCTCGATGTGTCTCTCTCCCAGCTCCCCGTTACCCTGTATATAATTGAACCCCCTGTACCCCTCGATGTGTCTCTCTCCCACCTCCCCGTTACCCTGTATATAATATAACCCCCTGTACCCCCCGATGTGTCTCTCTCCCAGCTCCCCGTTACCCTGTATATAATATAACCCCCTGTACCCCTCGATGTGTCTCTCTCCCAGCTCCCCGTTACCCTGTATATAATATAACCCCCTGTACCCCTCGATGTGTCTCTCTCCCATCTCCCCGTTACCCTGTATATAATATAACCCCCTGTACCCCCCGATGTGTCTCTCTCCCAGCTCCCCGTTACCCTGTATATAATATAACCCCCTGTACCCCTCGATGTGTCTCTCTCCCAGCTCCCCGTTACCCTGTATATAATATAACCCCCTGTACCCCCCGATGTGTCTCTCTCCCAGCTCCCCGTTACCCTGTATATAATATAACCCCCTGTACCCCTCGATGTGTCTCTCTCCCAGCTCCCCGTTACCCTGCATATAATATAACCCCCTGTACCCCTCGATGTGTCTCTCTCCCAGCTCCCCGTTACCCTGTATATAATATAACCCCCTGTACCCCTCGATGTGTCTCTCTCCCACCTCCCCGTTACCCTGTATATAATATAACCCCCTGTACCCCCCGATGTGTCTCTCTCCCAGCTCCCCGTTACCCTGTATATAATATAACCCCCTGTACCCCTCGATGTGTCTCTCTCCCGGATCCCCGTTACCCTGTAAATAATATAACCCCCCGTACCCCTCGATGTGTCTCTCTCCCAGCTCCCCATTACCCGATATAAAATATAACCCCCTGTACCCCTCGATGTGTCTCTCTCCCAGCTCCCCCGTTCCCTGTATATAATATAACCCCCTGTACCCCTCGATGTCTCTCTCTCCCAGCTCCCTGTTACCCTGTATATAATATAACCCCCTGTACCCCTCGATGTGTCTCTCTCCCAGCTCCCCGTTACCCTGTATATAATATAACCCCCTGTACCCCTCGATGTGTCTCTCTCCCAGCTCCCCGTTACCCTGTATATAATATAACCCCCTGTACCCCTCGATGTGTCTCTCTCCCAGCTCCCCGTTACCCTGTATATAATATAACCCCGTGTACCCCTCGATGTGTCTCTCTCCCAGCTCCCTGTTACCCTGTATATAATATAGCCCCCTGCACCCCTCGATGTGTCTCTCTCCCCGTTACCCTGTATATAATATAACACCCTGGACCCCTCGATGTGTCTCTCTCCCAGCTCCCCGTTACCCTGTATACAATATAACCCCCGAACCCCTCGATGTGTCTCTCTCCCAGCTCCCTGTTACCCTGTATATAATATAACCCCCTCTACCCCTCGATGTGTCTCTCTCCCACCTCCCCGTTACCCTGTATATAATATAACCCCCTGTACCCCTCGATGTGTCTCTCTCCCAGCTCCCCGTTACCCTGTATATAATATAACCCCCTGTACCCCCCGATGTGTCTCTCTCCCAGCTCCCCGTTACCCTGTATATAATATAACCCCCTGTACCCCTCGATGTGTCTCTCTCCCAGCTCCCCGTTACCCTCTACATAATATAACCCCCTGTACCCCTCGATGTGTCTCTCTCCCAGCTCCCCATTACCCTGTATATAATATAACCCCCTGTACCCCTCGATGTGTCTCTCTCCCACCTCCCCGTTACCATGTATATAATATAACCCCCTGTACCCCTCGATGTGTCTCTCTCCCAGCTCCCCGTTACCCAGTATATAATATAACCCCCCTGTACCCCTCGATGTGTCTCTCTCCCAGCCCCCCCTTACCCTGTATATAATATAACCCCCTGTACCCCTCGATGTGTCTCTCTCCCAGCTCCCTGTTGCCCTGTATATAATATAACCCCCTGTACCCCTCGATGTGTCTCTCCCCGTTACCCTGTATATAATATAACCCCCTGTACCCCTCGATGTGTCTCTCTTCCAGCTCCCCGTTACCCTGTATATAATATAACCCCCTGTACCCCTCGATGTGTCTCTCTCCCAGCTCCCTGTTACCCTGTATATAATATAACCCCCTGTACCCCTCGATGTGTCTCTCTCCCAGCTCCCTGTTACCCTGTATATAATATAACCCCCTGTACCCCCCGATGTGTCTCTCTCCCAGCTCCCTGTTACCCTGTATATAATATAACCCCCTGTACCCCTCGATGTGTCTCTCTCACACCTCCCCGTTAAACTGCATATCATGTAACCCCCTGTACCCCTCGATGTGTCTCTCTCCCAGCTCCCCGTTACCCTGTATATAATATAACACCCTGGACCCCTTGATGTGTCTCTCTCCCAGCTCCCTGTTACCCTGTATGTAATATAACCCCCTGTACCCCTCGATGTGTCTCTCTCACACCTCCCCGTTAAACTGCATATAATGTAACCCCCTGTACCCCTCGATGTGTCTCTCTCCCAGCTCCCTGTTACCCTGTATATAACATAGCCCCCTGTACCCCTCGATGCGTCTCTCTCCCAGCTCCCCGTTACCCTGTATATAATATAACCCCCTGTACCCCTCGATGTGTCTCTCTCCCAGCTCCCCGTTACCCTGTATATAATATAACCCCCTGTACCCCTCGATGTGTCTCTCTCCCAGCTCCCCGTTACCCTGTATATAATATAACCCCCTGTACCCCTCGATGTGTCTCTCTCCCAGCTCCCCGTTACCCTGTATATAATATAACACCCTGGACCCCTCGATGTGTCTCTCTCACACCTCCCCGTTACACTGCATATAATATAACCCCCTGTACCCCTCGATGTGTCTCTCTCCCAGCTCCCCGTTACCCTGTATATAATATAACCCCCTGTACCCCTCGATGTGTCTCTCTCCCAGCTCCCCGTTACCCTGTATATAATATAACCCCCTGTACCCCTCGATGTGTCTCTCTCCGCGTTACCCTGTATATAATATAACCCCCTGTACCCCTCGATGTCTCTCTCTCCCAGCTCCCCGTTATCCAGTATATAATATAACCCCCTGGACCCCTCGATGTGTCTCTCTCCCCGTTACCCTGTAAATCATATAACCCCCTGTAACCCTCGATGTGTCTCTCTCCCAGCTCCCCGTTACCCTGTATATAATATAACCCCCTGTACCCCTCGATGTGTCTCTCTCCGCGTTACCCTGTATATAATATAACCCCCTGTACCCCTCGATGTCTCTCTCTCCCAGCTCCCCGTTACCCGGTATATAATATAACCCCCTGGACCCCTCGATGTGTCTCTCTCCCCGTTACCCTGTATATAATATAACCCCCTGTCTCCCTCAATGTGTCTCCTTCCCGGCTCCCCGTTACCCTGTATATAATATAACACCCTGTACCCCTCGATGTGTCTCTCTCCCAGCTCCGTTACCCTGTATATAATATAAACCCCTGTACCCCTCGATGTGTCTCTCTCCCACCTCCCCGTTACCCTGTATATAATATAACCCCCTATACCCCTCGATGTGTCTCTCTCCCCGTTACCCTGTATATAATATAACCCCCTGTACCCCTCGATGTGTCTCTCGCCCCGTTACCCTGTATATAACATAACCCCCTGTACCCCTCGATGTGTCTCTCTCCCAGCTCACCGTTACCCTGTATATAATATAACCCCCTGTACCCCTCGATGTGTCTCTCTCCCAGCTCCCCGTTACCCTGTATATACTATAACCCCCTGTACCCCTCGATGTGTCTCTCTCCCAGCTCCCCGTTACCCTGTATATAATATAACCCCCCGTACCCCTCGATGTGTCTCTCTCCCAGCTCCCCGTTACCCTGTATATAATATAACCCCCTGTACCCCTCGATGTGTCTCTCTCCCAGCTCCCCGTTACCCTGTATATAATGTAACCCCCTGTACCCCTCGATGTGTCTCTCTCCCACCTCCCCGTTACCCTGTATATAAAATAACCCCCTGTACCCCTCGATGTGTCTCTCTCCCAGCTCCCCGTTACCCTGTATATAACATAACCCCCTGTACCCCTCGATGTGTCTCTCTCCCAGATCCCTGTTACCCTGTATATAATATAATCCCCCTGTACCCCTCGATGTGTCTCTCTCCCAGTTCCCCGTTACCCTGTATATAATATAACCCCCTGTACCTCTCGATGTGTCTCTCTCCCAGCTCCCCGTTACCCTATACATAATATAACCCCCTGCACCCCTCGATGTTTCTCTCTCCCAGCTCCCCGTTACCCTATACATAATATAACCCCCTGTACCCCTCGATGTGTCTCTCTCCCAGCTCCCCGTTACCCTGTACATAATATAACCCCCTGTACCTCTCGATGTGTCTCTCTCCCAGCTCCCCGTTACCCTATACATAATATAACCCCCTGTACCCCTCGATGTATCTCTCTCCCAGCTCCCTGTTACCCTGTATATAATATAACCCCCTGTACCCCTCGATGTGTCTCTCTCCCAGCTCCCTGTGACCCTGTATATAATATAACCCCCTGTACCCCTCGAAGTGTCTCTCTCCCAGCTCCCTGTTACCCTGTATATAATATAACCCCCTGTACCCCTCGATGTGTCTCTCTCCCAGCTCCCCGTTACCCTGTACATAATATAACCCCCTGTTCCTCTCGATGTGTCTCTCTCCCAGCTCCCCGTTACCCTGTATATAATATAACCCCCTGAAACCCTTGATGTGTCTCTCTCCCAGCTCCCCGTTACCCTGTATATAAAATAACCCCCTGTACCCCTCGATGTGTCTCTCTCCCAGCTCCCCGTTACCCTGTCTATAATATAACCCCCCCGTACCCCTCGATGTGTCTCTCTCCCAGCGCCCTGTTACCCTGTATATAATATAACCCCCTGTACCCCTCGATGTGTCTCTCTCCCACCTCCCCGTTACCCTGTATATAATATAACCCCCTGTACCCCCCGATGTGTCTCTCTCCCAGCTCCCCGTTACCCTGTATATAATATAACCCCCTGTACCCCCCGATGTGTCTCTCTCCCAGCTCCCCGTTACCCTGTATATAATATAACCCCCTGTACCCCTCGATGTGTCTCTCTCCCAGCTCCCCGTTACCCTGTATATAATATAACCCCCTGTACCCCTCGATGTGTCTCTCTCCCATCTCCCCGTTACCCTGTATATAATATAACCCCCTGTACCCCCCGATGTGTCTCTCTCCCAGCTCCCCGTTACCCTGTATATAATATAACCCCCTGTACCCCTCGATGTGTCTCTCTCCCAGCTCCCCGTTACCCTGTATATAATATAACCCCCTGTACCCCCCGATGTGTCTCTCTCCCAGCTCCCCGTTACCCTGTATATAATATAACCCCCTGTACCCCTCGATGTGTCTCTCTCCCAGCTCCCCGTTACCCTGCATATAATATAACCCCCTGTACCCCTCGATGTGTCTCTCTCCCAGCTCCCCGTTACCCTGTATATAATATAACCCCCTGTACCCCTCGATGTGTCTCTCTCCCACCTCCCCGTTACCCTGTATATAATATAACCCCCTGTACCCCCCGATGTGTCTCTCTCCCAGCTCCCCGTTACCCTGTATATAATATAACCCCCTGTACCCCTCGATGTGTCTCTCTCCCGGATCCCCGTTACCCTGTAAATAATATAACCCCCTGTACCCCCTCGATGTGTCTCTCTCCCAGCTCCCCGTTACCCTGTATATAATATAACCCCCTGTACCCCTCGATGTGTCTCTCTCCCAGCTCCCCGTTACCCGATATAAAATATAACCCCCTGTACCCCTCGATGTGTCTCTCTCCCAGCTCCCCCGTTCCCTGTATATAATATAACCCCCTGTACCCCTCGATGTCTCTCTCTCCCAGCTCCCTGTTACCCTGTATATAATATAACCCCCTGTACCCCTCGATGTGTCTCTCTCCCAGCTCCCCGTTACCCTGTATATAATATAACCCCCTGTACCCCTCGATGTGTCTCTCTCCCAGCTCCCCGTTACCCTGTATATAATATAACCCCCTGTACCCCTCGATGTGTCTCTCTCCCAGCTCCCCGTTACCCTGTATATAATATAACCCCGTGTACCCCTCGATGTGTCTCTCTCCCAGCTCCCTGTTACCCTGTATATAATATAGCCCCCTGCACCCCTCGATGTGTCTCTCTCCCCGTTACCCTGTATATAATATAACACCCTGGACCCCTCGATGTGTCTCTCTCCCAGCTCCCCGTTACCCTGTATACAATATAACCCCCGAACCCCTCGATGTGTCTCTCTCCCAGCTCCCTGTTACCCTGTATATAATATAACCCCCTCTACCCCTCGATGTGTCTCTCTCCCACCTCCCCGTTACCCTGTATATAATATAACCCCCTGTACCCCTCGATGTGTCTCTCTCCCAGCTCCCCGTTACCCTGTATATAATATAACCCCCTGTACCCCCCGATGTGTCTCTCTCCCAGCTCCCCGTTACCCTGTATATAATATAACGCCCTGTACCCCTCGATGTGTCTCTCTCCCAGCTCCCCGTTACCCTCTACATAATATAACCCCCTGTACCCCTCGATGTGTCTCTCTCCCAGCTCCCCATTACCCTGTATATAATATAACCCCCTGTACCCCTCGATGTGTCTCTCTCCCACCTCCCCGTTACCATGTATATAATATAACCCCCTGTACCCCTCGATGTGTCTCTCTCCCAGCTCCCCGTTACCCAGTATATAATATAACCCCCCTGTACCCCTCGATGTGTCTCTCTCCCAGCTCCCCGTTACCCTGTATATAATATAACCCCCTGTACCCCTCGATGTGTCTCTCTCCCAGCTCCCTGTTGCCCTGTATATAATATAACCCCCTGTACCCCTCGATGTGTCTCTCTTCCAGCTCCCCGTTACCCTGTATATAATATAACCCCCTGTACCCCTCGATGTGTCTCTCTCCCAGCTCCCTGTTACCCTGTATATAATATAACCCCCTGTACCCCTCGATGTGTCTCTCTCCCAGCTCCCTGTTACCCTGTATATAATATAACCCCCTGTACCCCCCGATGTGTCTCTCTCCCAGCTCCCTGTTACCCTGTATATAATATAACCCCCTGTACCCCTCGATGTGTCTCTCTCACACCTCCCCGTTAAACTGCATATCATGTAACCCCCTGTACCCCTCGATGTGTCTCTCTCCCAGCTCCCCGTTACCCTGTATATAATATAACACCCTGGACCCCTTGATGTGTCTCTCTCCCAGCTCCCTGTTACCCTGTATGTAATATAACCCCCTGTACCCCTCGATGTGTCTCTCTCACACCTCCCCGTTAAACTGCATATAATGTAACCCCCTGTACCCCTCGATGTGTCTCTCTCCCAGCTCCCTGTTACCCTGTATATAACATAGCCCCCTGTACCCCTCGATGCGTCTCTCTCCCAGCTCCCCGTTACCCTGTATATAATATAACCCCCTGTACCCCTCGATGTGTCTCTCTCCCAGCTCCCCGTTACCCTGTATATAATATAACCCCCTGTACCCCTCGATGTGTCTCTCTCCCAGCTCCCCGTTACCCTGTATATAATATAACCCCCTGTACCCCTCGATGTGTCTCTCTCCCAGCTCCCCGTTACCCTGTATATAATATAACACCCTGGACCCCTCGATGTGTCTCTCTCACACCTCCCCGTTACACTGCATATAATATAACCCCCTGTACCCCTCGATGTGTCTCTCTCCCAGCTCCCCGTTACCCTGTATATAATATAACCCCCTGTACCCCTCGATGTGTCTCTCTCCCAGCTCCCCGTTACCCTGTATATAATATAACCCCCTGTACCCCTCGATGTGTCTCTCTCCGCGTTACCCTGTATATAATATAACCCCCTGTACCCCTCGATGTCTCTCTCTCCCAGCTCCCCGTTATCCAGTATATAATATAACCCCCTGGACCCCTCGATGTGTCTCTCTCCCCGTTACCCTGTAAATCATATAACCCCCTGTAACCCTCGATGTGTCTCTCTCCCAGCTCCCCGTTACCCTGTATATAATATAACCCCCTGTACCCCTCGATGTGTCTCTCTCCGCGTTACCCTGTATATAATATAACCCCCTGTACCCCTCGATGTCTCTCTCTCCCAGCTCCCCGTTACCCTGTATATAATATAACCCTCTGTACCCCTCGATGTGTCTCTCTCCCCGTTACCCTGTATATAATATAACCCCCTGTCTCCCTCAATGTGTCTCCTTCCCGGCTCCCCGTTACCCTGTATATAATATAACACCCTGTACCCCTCGATGTGTCTCTCTCCCAGCTCCGTTACCCTGTATATAATATAAACCCCTGTACCCCTCGATGTGTCTCTCTCCCAGCTCCCCGTTACCCTGTATATAATATAACCCCCTGTACCCCTCGATGTGTCTCTCTCCCAGCTCCCCGTTACCCTGTATATAATATAACCCCCTGTACCCCTCGATGTGCCTCTCTCCCAGCTCCCCGTTACCCTGTATATAATATAACCCCCTGTACCCCTCGATGTGTCTCTCTCCCAGCTCCCCGTTACCCTGTATATAATATAACCCCCTGTACCCCTCGATGTGCCTCTCTCCCAGCTCCCCGTTACCCTGTATATAATATAACCCCCTGTACCCCTCGATGTGTCTCTCTCCCAGCTCCCCGTTACCCTGTATATAATATAACCCCCTGTACCCCTCGATGTGTCTCTCTCCCAGCTCCCCGTTACCCTGTATATAATATTTAATCACCATTCCAAACATCCCAAATGGGGACAATGCCGTTGACTGCACAGACGCAGACAGGAAAGCGTTTTGGGAAAGCGAGGTATGGGGCGTTTGGGGTGGGGGTGGGTGGGGGTGAGAGACAAAGAGAGTGAGAGAGCAACAGGGCCCGAGAGAGAGATCGAGTGAGGGACAGAGCAAGAGACAAAGCGCGAGAGCGAGAGAGGCAGGGCGCGAGAGTGAGAGAGCGCGAGAGAGAGAGTGAGAGAGCGCGCGAGAGAGAGACAGAGCGCGAGAGAGAGACAGAGCGCGAGAGAGAGACAGAGCGCGAGAGAGAGACAGAGCGCGAGAGAGAGAGACAGAGCGCGAGAGAGAGAGACAGAGCGCGAGAGAGAGAGACAGAGCGCGAGAGAGAGAGACAGAGCGCGAGAGAGAGAGACAGAGCGCGAGAGAGAGAGACAGAGCGCGAGAGAGAGAGACACAGAGCGCGAGAGAGAGACACAGAGCGCGAGAGAGAGACACAGAGCGCGAGAGAGAGACACAGAGCGCGAGAGAGAGACACAGAGCGCGAGAGAGAGACACAGAGCGCGAGAGAGAGACACAGAGCGCGAGAGAGAGACAGAGCGCGAGAGAGAGACACAGAGCGCGAGAGAGAGACACAGAGCGCGAGAGATAGACAGAGCGCGAGAGAGACACAGAGCGCGAGAGAGAGAGACAGAGCGCGAGAGAGAGACACAGAGCGCGAGAGAGAGACACAGAGCGCGAGAGAGAGACACAGAGCGCGCGAGAGAGAGACAGAGCGCGAGAGAGAGAGACAGAGCGCGAGAGAGAGAGACAGAGCGCGAGAGAGACACAGAGCGCGAGAGAGACACAGAGCGCGAGAGAGAGACACAGAGCGCGAGAGAGAGAGACAGAGCGCGAGAGAGACACAGAGCGCGAGAGAGACACAGAGCGCGAGAGAGAGACACAGAGCGCGAGAGGGACACAGAGCGCGAGAGAGAGAGACAGAGCGCGAGAGAGAGAGACAGAGCGCGAGAGAGACACAGAGCGCGAGAGAGACACAGAGCGCGAGAGAGAGACACAGAGCGCGAGAGAGACACAGAGCGCGAGAGAGACACAGAGCGCGAGAGAGAGACACAGAGCGCGAGAGAGAGACAAAGAGCGCGAGACAGACACAGAGCGCGAGAGAGACACAGAGCGCGAGAGAGACACAGAGCGCGAGAGAGACACAGAGCGCGAGAGAGACACAGAGCGCGAGAGAGACACAGAGCGAGAGAGAGAGACAGAGCGAGAGAGAGAGACAGAGCGAGAGAGAGAGACAGAGCGCGAGAGAGACACAGAGCGCGAGAGAGACACAGAGCGCGAGAGAGACACAGAGCGCGAGAGAGAGAGACAGAGCGCGAGAGAGAGACACAGAGCGCGAGAGAGAGACACAGAGCGCGAGAGAGAGACACAGAGCGCGAGGCGAGAGAGACAGAGCGCGAGAGAGAGACAGAGCGCGAGAGAGAGAGACAGAGCGCGAGAGAGACACAGAGCGCGAGAGAGACACAGAGCGCGAGAGAGACACAGAGCGCGAGAGAGACACAGAGCGCGAGAGAGACACAGAGCGCGAGAGAGACACAGAGCGCGAGAGAGACACAGAGCGCGAGAGAGAGACAGAGCGCGAGAGAGAGACACAGAGCGCGAGAGAGAGACAGAGAGCGCGAGAGAGACACAGAGCGCGAGAGAGACACAGAGCGCGAGAGAGACACAGAGCGCGAGAGAGAGACACAGAGCGCGAGAGACACAGAGCGCGAGAGAGAGACACAGAGCGCGAGAGAGACACAGAGCGCGAGAGAGACACAGAGCGCGAGAGAGACACAGAGCGCGAGAGAGACACAGAGCGCGAGAGAGAGACACAGAGCGCGAGAGAGAGACACAGAGCGCGAGAGAGAGACAGAG
>NW_027310250.1:127500-130089 GCF_047496795.1 Chiloscyllium punctatum | reverse complement strand
AAACGGCGAAAAATGTTTAAAAAGAAGAAATCAGTAACCAGACAAACTGCGAAAAATGTTTAAAAAGAAGAAATCAGTAACCAGAAAAACTTAGAAAAATGTTTAAAAAGAAGAAATCAGTAACCAGAAAAACTTAGAAAAATGTTTCAAAAGAAGAAGTGAGTAACCAGAAAAACTTAGAAAAATGTTTAAAAAGAAGAAGTGAGTAACCAGAAAAACTTAGAAAAATGTTTAAAAAGAAGAAATCAGTAACCAGAAAAACTTAGAAAAATGTTTAAAAAGAAGAAATCAGTAACCAGAAAAACTTAGAAAAATGTTTAAAAAGAAGAAATCAGTAACCAGAAAAACTGCGAAAAATGTTTAAAAAGAAGAAATCAGTAACCAGACAAACTGCGAAAAATGTTTAAAAAGAAGAAATCAGTAACCAGGAAAACTTAGAAAAATGTTTAAAAAGAAGAAGTGAGTAACCAGAAAAACTTAGAAAAATGTTTAAAAAGAAGAAATCAGTAACCAGAAAAACTTAGAAAAATGTTTAAAAAGAAGAAATCAGTAACCAGAAAAACTGCGAAAAATGTTTAAAAAGAAGAAATCAGTAACCAGAAAAACTTAGAAAAATGTTTAAAAAGAAGAAGTGAGTAACCAGAAAAACTTAGAAAAATGTTTAAAAAGAAGAAATCAGTAACCAGAAAAACGGCGAAAAATGTTTAAAAAGAAGAAATCAGTAACCAGACAAACTGCGAAAAATGTTTAAAAAGAAGAAATCAGTAACCAGAAAAACTTAGAAAAATGTTTAAAAAGAAGAAATCAGTAACCAGAAAAACTTAGAAAAATGTTTCAAAAGAAGAAGTGAGTAACCAGAAAAACTTAGAAAAATGTTTAAAAAGAAGAAGTGAGTAACCAGAAAAACTTAGAAAAATGTTTAAAAAGAAGAAATCAGTAACCAGAAAAACTTAGAAAAATGTTTAAAAAGAAGAAATCAGTAACCAGAAAAACTTAGAAAAATGTTTAAAAAGAAGAAATGAGTAACCAGAAAAACTTAGAAAAATGTTTAAAAAGAAGAAATCAGTAACCAGAAAAACGGCGAAAAATGTTTAAAAAGAAGAAATCAGTAACCAGAAAAACGGCGAAAAATGTTTAAAAAGAAGAAATCAGTAACCAGACAAACTGCGAAAAATGTTTAAAAAGAAGAAATCAGTAACCAGAAAAACTTAGAAAAATGTTTAAAAAGAAGAAATCAGTAACCAGGAAAACTTGGAAAAAAACACTTAGAAAAATTTTCAGCAAAGTGTGAAAAATATTCTAAGTGTCAGCGGAGGAAAATGCTGCAGCATCGGGAAAGATTCGCAAACTTACACCGAACATGTGCTCCGAAGTGCCGGAGGAATTGGGTGAATTGAGCCCGGCAAATGGCCAGCTGTCGTTTTGTGCCTGCAGCCCGAAAACTTTAACTTTGTCTGTCGCGGAAGTCCGGACCGAGAAAAATCCAAACGGTTTTGACCGGACCGAGTTCCAGACCGATGCAGTCAAATTTGGAATTCAGACCCATTCAGTGCCACTTGTAGTTTTTCCGCAGTGAGGTTGGCGGGGTACCCGGAGATATATGGGAACACGATTTTTAGAACAAAATGGCGGCGCGGGACCGTTCTGAAAGGCATCCGAAAAACGGTTCCACGGGCATAGCACTTTAATGACAGGTATGAGTGCATGCCGGAGAGCTCTTGGAAGTCGAATTTTTGACACTTTGTCAATTTTTTGACAGATTTGACAAACTCTTTCTGTCTGTTCTAAGAGTCAGTCAGAGACTTGTGCGGCGGTCTTTTGACACTATTGGAGGGCGGGCAAACCCCACGTTGACTCCGGCCGTCCCTCCACAGGCGCTCGTGTCCAAAATGAAGGCGAGAGACGCGAGTGGCCTGGTTCCCTTGGGTGTTGCCAAGAAGGCTGCGGGCTGACCGTTGCCTGAGCACTCCCTAAAGCCTCTTGTGATGAGAGCAGACCTCGCCTGCCGCACGACCGGCTCTGGGAGTCGTTGGGCCGCTATTTGTGAATAGTCTGGTCCTCCTCTGCCACCCGGACAAGCGCGATGGCTCTGCCGCCCTGCGGTGCTCGTCACCCAGGTTTGGGGAACACGATACTCGTAACAAAAATAAAAGGCGGCTCGGGACCTGCAGGCGAAAGGGGTCCCGTGGTGCTAAGCACGTCGACTTCGGGTCTCGGTGCAAGCCGGAGAGCTCACGGAAGTCTAAAGTTTTCGGCACGTGGTCGAATCTTTTCAAAGGCTTACCCGGCTCTTTCCGTCCATTCTGAGAGTAAGTCAGAGGCCGGTGCGGAGGTCTCTTGACAATCGGAGGGGGTGGTGGCCCTCCGCAGGCGCTCGTGTCGAAAATGAAGGCGAGAGACGCGAGTGGCCTGGTTCCCCTGGGTGTTGCCAGGAAGGCTGCGGGCTGACCCTTGCCTGAGCACTCCCTAAAGCCTCTTGTGATGAGAGCAGACCTCGCGCGCCGCACGACCGGCTCTGGGAGTCGTTGGGCCGCTATCTGTGAATAGTCTGGTCCTCCTCTGCCACCCGGCCAAGTGCGATGGCTCTGC
>NW_027310250.1:97500-112500 GCF_047496795.1 Chiloscyllium punctatum | reverse complement strand
TCAGTAACCACTGACACTTAGAATTTTTTCGAGTTGGTATAAATCAGTAACCACTGACACTTAGAATATTTTCGGGTTGGTATAAATCAGTAACCACCGACACTTAGAATATTTTCGGGTTGGTATAAATCAGTAACCACTGACACTTAGAATTTTTTCGGGTCGGTACAAATCAGTAACCACTGACACTTAGAATATTTTCGGGTTGGTATAAATCAGTAACCACCGACACTTAGAATATTTTCGAGTTGGTATAAATCAGTAACCACTGACACTTAGAATTTTTTCGAGTTGGTATAAATCAGTAACCACTGACACTTAGAATATTTTCGGGTTGGTATAAATCAGTAACCACCGACACTTAGAATATTTTCGAGTTGGTATAAATCAGTAACCACTGACACTTAGAATTTTTTCGAGTTGGTATAAATCAGTAACCACTGACACTTAGAATATTTTCGGGTTGGTATAAATCAGTAACCACCGACACTTAGAATATTTTCGAGTTGGTATAAATCAGTAACCACCGACACTTAGAATTTTTTCGAGTTGGTATAAATCAGTAACCACTGACACTTAGAATTTTTTCGGGTTGGTATAAATCAGTAACCACCGACACTTAGAATATTTTCGAGTTGGTATAAATCAGTAACCACTGACACTTAGAATTTTTTCGGGTCGGTATAAATCAGTAACCACTGACACTTAGAATTTTTTCGAGTTGGTATAAATCAGTAACCACTGACACTTAGAATATTTTCGGGTTGGTATAAATCAGTAACCACTGACACTTAGAATTTTTTCGACTTGGTATAAATCAGTAACCACTGACACTTAGAATTTTTTCGGGTTGGTATAAATCAGTAACCACTGACACTTAGAATATTTTCGGGTCGGTACAAATCAGTAACCACTGACACTTAGAATATTTTCGGGTTGGTATAAATCAGTAACCACTGACACTTAGAATTTTTTCGAGTTGGTATAAATCAGTAACCACTGACACTTAGAATTTTTTCGGGTTGGTATAAATCAGTAACCACCGACACTTAGAATATTTTCGGGTTGGTATAAATCAGTAACCACCGACACTTAGAATTTTTTCGGCTCAGTAGAAATCAGTAACCAAGCGCATTTTTGAATTGGTTACTGATTTCTCCGTTCGAGTTGCGGCTGCGGTTGGCTTCAAATAGTGGTGGGGGCTTAATTATCGCCGAGGGGAGCATGTCCCGGTGGTGTGGCCGAGGATGGAGTGCCTTTTGAAGGGGGTGTTTCTGAATTTGGACCCTTTTTGAGTTGCATGGCCGGATGGGTGTGGTTTTGAAGGGTGTGTCTGTCTGGAGTGGCACCGGCGTTGGTGTGAGGCTGAGGGTGGGCGTTCGGTTCCTGGTTAGGGATAGGGAAAGGGTGAGACTTAGCTTTAGTGCTCGTGCCCCCGATTTTGGTAATGTTTGACGTCAATTTTCCAAGGAGGCGAATGCAAGGCTTCAGAGGGACTTTGAGTGTTCGGGGGCGGGGTAGCTCAGCCGGATTTGCCCCGGCGGTTCTGCGGACGGTGTTGACTTCGAGGGCGGACCGGCCCCCGTGTTCAGTCCGAATATCGTGCATTGTTAACGGCGGGAAGTGTTCCAAAAGGGAATGGGATTGAATGTGACTGCTGAAGCCGACTTTGAGACCTGTAACGCGGGTAGCTCAGCCGGATTTGACCCGGCGGTTCTGGCGACGGTCTCGCCTTCGAGGGGGGAGCGCCCCGCGTGTTCAGGCCGAATTTTGTGCATTTCCATCGGCGGGAAGAGGTCCAAACGGGAATGGGATTGAATGTGACTGCTGAAGCCGACATTGAGACCTCTAACGCGGGTAGCTCGGCAGGATTTGACCCGGCGGTTCTGCCGAAGGTCTCACCTTCGAGGGGGGAGCGTCCCGCGTGTTCAGGCCGAATATCGTGCATTGTTAACGGCGGGAAGTGTTCCAAAAGGGAATGGGATTGAATGTGACTGCTGAAGCCGACATTGAGACCTCTAACGCGGGTAGCTCGGCCGGATTTGACCCGGCGGTTCTGGCGACGGTCTCGCCTTCGAGGGGGGAGCGTCCCGCGTGTTCAGGCCGAATTTTGTGCATTTCCATCGGCGGGAAGAGGTCCAAACGGGAATGGGATTGAATGTGACTGCTGAAGCCGACATTGAGACCTCTAACGCGGGTAGCTCGGCCGGATTTGACCCGGCGGTTCTGCCGAAGGTCTCACCTTCGAGGGGGGAGCCTCCCGCGTGTTCAGGCCGAATTTTGTGCATTTCCATCGGCGGGAAGAGGTCCAAACGGGAATGGGATTGAATGTGACTGCTGAAGCCGACATTGAGACCTCTAACGCGGGTAGCTCGGCCGGATTTGACCCGGCGATTCTGCCGAAGGTCTCACCTTCGAGGGGGGAGCGCCCACCGTGTACAGGCCGATTTTCATGCATTTCCAACCGTGGGAAGGGGTCCGAAAGGGGATGGGGGTGAACGTGACTGCTCAACCCGACTTTGAGACCTGTAACGCGGGTAGCTCAGCCGGATTTGACCCGGCGGTTCTGCCGAAGGTCTCGCCTTCGAGGGGGGAGCGTCCCGCGTGTTCAGGCCGAATTTTGTGCATTTCCATCGGCGGGAAGAGGTCCAAACGGGAATGGGATTGAATGTGACTGCTGAAGCCGACATTGAGACCTCTAACGCGGGTAGCTCGGCCGGATTTGACCCGGCGGTTCTGCCGAAGGTCTCACCTTCGAGGGGGGAGCGTCCCGCCTGTTCAGGCCGAATTTTGTGCATTTCCATCGGCGGGAAGAGGTCCAAACGGGAATGGGATTGAATGTGACTGCTGAAGCCGACATTGAGACCTCTAACGCGGGTAGCTCGGCCGGATTTGACCCGGCGGTTCTGCCGAAGGTCTCACCTTCGAGGGGGGAGCGCCCACCGTGTACAGGCCGATTTTCATGCATTTCCAACCGTGGGAAGGGGTCCGAAAGGGGATGGGGGTGAACGTGACTGCTCAACCCGACTTTGAGACCTGTAACGCGGGTAGCTCAGCCGGATTTGACCCGGCGGTTCTGGCGACGGTCTCGCCTTCGAGGGGGGAGCGTCCCGCGTGTTCAGGCCGAATTTTGTGCATTTCCATCGGCGGGAAGAGGTCCAAACGGGAATGGGATTGAATGTGACTGCTGAAGCCGACATTGAGACCTCTAACGCGGGTAGCTCGGCAGGATTTGACCCGGCGGTTCTGCCGAAGGTCTCACCTTCGAGGGGGGAGCGCCCACCGTGTACAGGCCGATTTTCATGCATTTCCAACCGTGGGAAGGGGGCCGAAAGGGGATGGGGGTGAATGTGACTGCTCAACCCGACTTTGAGGCATCTAACCCGGGTAGCTCAGCCGGGTTTGACCCGGCGGTTCTGCCGACGGCCTCGCCTTCGAGGGGGGAGCGTCCCCCGTGTACAGGCCGATTTTCATGCATTTCGAACCGTGGGAAGTGGCCCAAAAGGGGATGGGAGTGAATGTGACTGCTCAACCCGACTTTGGCGCTTCCGAGCCGGGTAGCTCAGCCGGGTTTGACCCGGCGGTTCTGCCGACGGTCTCGTCTTCGAGGCGGGTGCCTCCCCCGTGTACAGGCCGATTTTCATGCATTTCGTACCGTGGGAAGTGGTCCAAAAGGGAATGGGGGTGGACGTGACTGCTCATACCGACATCGAGACTTGTAAGCCGTGTAGCTCGGCCGGGTTTGATCCGGCGGGTCTGCCGACGGTCTCGTCTTCGAGAGGGGGGCCTCCCCCGTGTACAGGCCGATTTTCGTGCATTTCCAACGGTGGGAAGAGGTTCAAAAGGGGATGGGGGTGAATGTGACTGCTCAACCCGACTCTGAGGCTTCTAACCCGGGTAGCCCGGCCGGGTTTGACCCGGCGGTTCTGCCGTCGGTCTCGCCTTCGAGGGCGGAGCCTCCCCCGTGTACAGGCCGATTTTCGTGCATTTCAAACCGTGGGAAGCGGTCCAAAAGGGGATGGGAGTGAATGTGACTGCTCATACCGACCTTGGCGCTTCC
This sequence comes from Chiloscyllium punctatum, assembly GCF_047496795.1. Taxonomy (NCBI): domain Eukaryota; kingdom Metazoa; phylum Chordata; class Chondrichthyes; order Orectolobiformes; family Hemiscylliidae; genus Chiloscyllium; species Chiloscyllium punctatum. The sequence continues at coordinate 108,440 of NW_027310250.1, read as the reverse complement.
GACCCGGGTAGCTCAGCCGGGTTTGACCCGGCGGTTCTGCCGACGGTCTCGTCTTCGAGGCGGGTGCCTCCCCCGTGTACAGGCCGATTTTCATGCATTTCGTACCGTGGGAAGTGGTCCAAAAGGGAATGGGGGTGAATGTGACTGCTCAACCCGACTCTGAGGCTTCTAACCCGGGTAGCTCGGCCGGGTTTGACCCGGCGGTTCTGCCGTCGGTCTCGCCTTCGAGAGGGGCGCCTCCCCCGTGTACAGGCCGATTTTCGTGCATTTCCAACGGTGGGAAGAGGTTCAAAAGGGGATGGGGGTGAATGTGACTGCTCAACCCGACTCTGAGGCTTCTAACCCGGGTAGCCCGGCCGGGTTTGACCCGGCGGTTCTGCCGTCGGTCTCGCCTTCGAGGGCGGAGCCTCCCCCGTGTACAGGCCGATTTTCGTGCATTTCAAACCGTGGGAAGCGGTCCAAAAGGGGATGGGAGTGAATGTGACTGCTCATACCGACCTTGGCGCTTCCGACCCGGGTAGCTCAGCCGGGTTTGACCCGGCGGTTCTGCCGACGGTCTCGCCTTCGAGGGGGGAGCGTCCCCCGTGTTCAGGCCGAATTTTGTGCATTTCGAACCGTGGGAAGTTGCCCAAAAGTCGATGGGAGTGAATGTGACTGCTCAACCCGACTTTGGCGCTTCCGAGCCGGGTAGCTCAGCCGGGTTTGACCCGGCGGTTCTGCCGACGGTCTCGTCTTCGAGGCGGGTGCCTCCCCCGTGTACAGGCCGATTTTCATGCATTTCGTACCGTGGGAAGTGGTCCAAAAGGGAATAGGGGTGGACGTGACTGCTCATACCGACATTGAGACTTGTAAGCCGTGTAGCTCGGCCGGGTTTGATCCGGCGGGTCTGCCGACGGTCTCGTCTTCGAGGCGGGTGCCTCCCCCGTGTACAGGCCGATTTTCGTGCATTTCGAACCGTGGGAAGTGGTCCAAAAGGGGATGGGGGTGGACGTGACTGCTCAACCCGACTTTGAGGCTTCTAACCCGGGTAGCTCGGCCGGGTTTGACCCGTCGATTCTGCCGATGGTCTCGTTTTGGAGGGGGGAGCCTCCCCCGTGTTCAGTCCGATTTTCGTGCATTTCGAACCGTGGGAAGTGGCCCAAAAGGGGATGGGAGTGAATGTGACTGCTCATACCGACTTTGGCGCTTCCGAGCCTGGTAGCTCAGCCGGGTTTGATCCGGCGGTTCTGCCGACGGTCTCGTCTTCGAGGCGGCTCCCTCCCCCGTGTACAGGCCGATTTTCATGCATTTGCAACGGTGGGAAGTTGCCCAAAAGGGGATGGGAGTGAATGTGACTGCTCAACCCGACTTTGGCGCTTCCGAGCCTGGTAGCTCAGCCGGGTTTGAACCGGCGGTTCTGCCGACGGTCTCGTCTTCGAGGCGGCTCCCTCCCCCGTGTACAGGCCGATTTTCGTGCATTTCGAACCGTGGGAAGTGGTCCAAAAGGGAATGGGGGTGGACGTGACTGCTCAACCCGACTCTGAGGCTTCTAACCCGGGTAGCTCGGCCGGGTTTGATCCGGCGGTTCTGCCGACGGTCTCGTCTTCGAGGCCGGTGCCTCCCCCGTGTACAGGCCGATTTTCGTGCATTTCCAACGGTGGGAAGTGGTCCAAAAGGGAATGGGGGTGGACGTGTCTGCTCATACCGACTTTGAGACTTGTAAGCCGGGTAGCTCAGCCGGGTTTGTTCCGGCGGTTCTGCCGACGGTCTCGTCATCGAGGGGGGAGCCTCCCCCGTGTCCAGGCCGATTTTCATGCATTTCCAACCGTGGGAAGTGGTCCAAAAGGGAATGGGGGTGAATGTGACTGCTCATACCGACTTTGAGACTTTTAAGCCGGGTAGCTCAGCCGGGTTTGACCCGGCGGTTCTGCCGACGGTCTCGCCTTCGAGGGGGGAGCGTCCCCCGTGTTCAGGCCGAATTTTGTGCATTTCGAACCGTGGGAAGTTGCCCAAAAGTCGATGGGAGTGAATGTGACTGCTCAACCCGACTTTGAGACTTGTAAGCCGGGTAGCTCAGCCGGGTTTGACCCGGCGGTTCTGCCGACGGTCTCGTCTTCGAGGCGGGTGCCTCCCCCGTGTACAGGCCGATTTTCATGCATTTCGTACCGTGGGAAGCGGTCCAAAAGGGGATGGGAGTGAACGTGACTGCTCATACCGACTTTGGCGCTTCCGAGCCGGGTAGCTCAGCCGGGTTTGACCCGGCGGGTCTGCCGACGGTCTCGCCTTCGAGGGGGGAGCGTCCCCCGTGTTCAGGCCGAATCTTGTGCATTTCGAACCGTGGGAAGTTGCCCAAAAGTCGATGGGAGTGAATGTGACTGCTCAACCCGACTTTGAGACTTGTAAGCCGGGTAGCTCAGCCGGGTTTGACCCGGCGGTTCTGCCGACGGTCTCGTCTTCGAGGCCGGTGCCTCCCCCGTGTACAGGCCGATTTTCGTGCATTTCCAACGGTGGGAAGTGGTCCAAAAGGGAATGGGGGTGGACGTGTCTGCTCATACCGACTTTGAGACTTGTAAGCCGGGTAGCTCAGCCGGGTTTGTTCCGGCGGTTCTGCCGACGGTCTCGTCATCGAGGGGGGAGCCTCCCCCGTGTCCAGGCCGATTTTCATGCATTTCCAACCGTGGGAAGTGGTCCAAAAGGGAATGGGGGTGAATGTGACTGCTCATACCGACTTTGAGACTTTTAAGCCGGGTAGCTCGGCCGGGTTTGACCCGGCGGTTCTGCCGACGGTCTCGTCTTCGAGGCGGGTGCCTCCCCCGTGTACAGGCCGATTTTCGTGCATTTCGAACCGTGGGAAGTGGTCTAAAAGTCGATGGGAGTGAACGTGACTGCTCAACCCGACTTTGAGACTTGTAAGCCGGGTAGCTCAGCCAGGTTTGACCCGGCGGTTCTGCCGACGGTCTCGCCTTCGAGGGCGGACCCTCCCCCGTGTACAGGCCGGTTTTCGTGCATTTCGAACCGTGGGAAGTGATCCAAAAGGGAATGGGGGTGAACGTGACTGCCCAACCCGGCTTTGAGACTTGTAAGCCGGGTAGCTCAGCCGGGTTGGACCCGGCGGTTCTGCCGACGGTCTCGACTTCGAGGCGGGTGCCTCCCCCGTGTACAGGCCGATTTTCATGCATTTGCAACGGTGGGAAGTTGCCCAAAAGTCGATGGGAGTGAATGTGACTGCTCAACCCGACTTCGAGACTTGTAAGCCGGGTAGCTCAGCCGGGTTTGACCCGGCGGTTCTGCCGACGGTCTCGCCTTCGAGGGGGGAGCCTCCCCCGTGTACAGGCCGATTTTCGTGCATTTCCAACGGTGGGAACAGGTTCAAAAGGGGATGGGAGTGATTGTGACTGCTCAACCCGACTCTAGGGCTTCTAACCCGGGTAGCCCGGCCGGGTTTGACCCGGCGGTTCTGCCGACGGTCTCGTCTTCGAGGCGGGTGCCTCCCCCGTATACAGGCCGATTTTCATGCATTTCGAACCGTGGGAAGTGGTCCAAAAGGGAATGGGGGTGGACGTGTCTGCTCATACCGACTTTGAGACTTGTAAGCCGGGTAGCTCAGCCGGGTTTGATCCGGCGGTTCTGCCGACGGTCTCGCCTTCGAGGGGGGAGCCTCCCCCGTGTTCAGTCCGATTTCCATGCATTTCCAACCGTGGGAAGTTGCCCAAAAGGGGATGGGAGTGAATGTGACTGCTCAACCCGACTTTGGCGCTTCCGAGCCGGGTAGCTCAGCCGGGTTTGACCCGGCGGTTCTGCCGACGGTCTCGTCTTCGAGGCGGGTGCCTCCCCCGTATACAGGCCGATTTTCATGCATTTCGAACCGTGGGAAGTGGTCCAAAAGGGAATGGGGGTGGACGTGTCTGCTCATACCGACTTTGAGACTTGTAAGCCGGGTAGCTCAGCCGGGTTTGATCCGGCGGTTCTGCCGACGGTCTCGCCTTCGAGGGGGGAGCCTCCCCCGTGTTCAGTCCGATTTCCATGCATTTCCAACCGTGGGAAGTTGCCCAAAAGGGGATGGGAGTGAATGTGACTGCTCAACCCGACTTTGGCGCTTCCGAGCCGGGTAGCTCAGCCGGGTTTGACCCGGCGGTTCTGCCGACGGTCTCGTCTTCGAGGCGGGTGCCTCCCCCGTGTACAGGCCGATTTTCATGCATTTGGAACCGTGGGAAGTGGTCCAAAAGGGAATGGGGGTGGACGTGACTGCTCATACCGACTTTGAGACTTGTAAGCCGGGTAGCTCAGCCGGGTTTGACCCGGCGGTTCTGCCGACGGTCTCGCCTTCGAGGGGGGAGCCTCCCCCGTGTTCAGTCCGATTTTCGTGCATTTCCCACGGTGGGAAATGGTATCTTTCATTACGGGGACAAGGGTCTGAAGCGGTGAAGTCAGTAACCGGCATAGTTAAGGAAAGGGTTCGAATTTTCTCAACAGTACGAAAAAAGTGAGCAGGGAAGCTAGAGAAGGTGTCAGTGAGTCCCAAACGAGTGAACCGCAAAACTTAGGGAAATGCCCGAAAGCGTTTTAAAGGGTGAAATCGGGAACGAGGAAATGATCGGAAAGTGCCTGAAAGTGCTAAATGAGTAAACAGAAAAACGAAGAAAAATGTTTGAAAAGAAGAAGTGAGTAACCAGGAAAACTTAGAAAAATGTTCAAAACGAAGAAATCAGTAACCAGGAAAACTTAGAAAAATGATCAAAAAGAAGAAATGAGTAACCAGGAAAACTTAGAAAAATGTTTAAAAAGAAGAAATCAGTAACCAGGAAAACTTAGGAAAATGTTTAAAAAGAAGAAATCAGTAACCAGAAAAACTGCGAAAAATGTTTAAAAAGAAGAAATGAGTAACCAGAAAAACTTAGAAAAATGTTTAAAAAGAAGAAATCAGTAACCAGGAAAACTTAGAAAAATGTTTAAAAAGAAGAAATCAGTAACCAGGAAAACTTAGAAAAATGTTATAAAAGAAGAAGTGAGTAACCAGAAAAACTTAGAAAAATGTTTAAAAAGAAGAAATCAGTAACCAGAAAAACTGCGAAAAATGTTTAAAAAGAAGAAATCAGTAACCAGACAAACTGCGAAAAATGTTTAAAAAGAAGAAATCAGTAACCAGGAAAACTTAGAAAAATGTTTAAAAAGAAGAAGTGAGTAACCAGAAAAACTTAGAAAAATGTTTAAAAAGAAGAAATCAGTAACCAGAAAAACTTAGAAAAATGTTTAAAAAGAAGAAATCAGTAACCAGAAAAACTGCGAAAAATGTTTAAAAAGAAGAAATCAGTAACCAGAAAAACTTAGAAAAATGTTTAAAAAGAAGAAGTGAGTAACCAGAAAAACTTAGAAAAATGTTTAAAAAGAAGAAATCAGTAACCAGAAAAACGGCGAAAAATGTTTAAAAAGAAGAAATCAGTAACCAGACAAACTGCGAAAAATGTTTAAAAAGAAGAAATCAGTAACCAGAAAAACTTAGAAAAATGTTTAAAAAGAAGAAATCAGTAACCAGAAAAACTTAGAAAAATGTTTCAAAAGAAGAAGTGAGTAACCAGAAAAACTTAGAAAAATGTTTAAAAAGAAGAAGTGAGTAACCAGAAAAACTTAGAAAAATGTTTAAAAAGAAGAAATCAGTAACCAGAAAAACTTAGAAAAATGTTTAAAAAGAAGAAATCAGTAACCAGAAAAACTGCGAAAAATGTTTAAAAAGAAGAAATCAGTAACCAGACAAACTGCGAAAAATGTTTAAAAAGAAGAAATCAGTAACCAGGAAAACTTAGAAAAATGTTTAAAAAGAAGAAGTCAGTAACCAGAAAAACTTAGAAAAATGTTTAAAAAGAAGAAATCAGTAACCAGAAAAACTTAGAAAAATGTTTAAAAAGAAGAAATCAGTAACCAGAAAAACTGCGAAAAATGTTTAAAAAGAAGAAATCAGTAACCAGAAAAACTTAGAAAAATGTTTAAAAAGAAGAAGTGAGTAACCAGAAAAACTTAGAAAAATGTTTAAAAAGAAGAAATCAGTAACCAGAAAAACGGCGAAAAATGTTTAAAAAGAAGAAATCAGTAACCAGAAAAACTTAGAAAAATGTTTCAAAAGAAGAAGTGAGTAACCAGAAAAACTTAGAAAAATGTTTAAAAAGAAGAAGTGAGTAACCAGAAAAACTTAGAAAAATGTTTAAAAAGAAGAAATCAGTAACCAGAAAAACTTAGAAAAATGTTTAAAAAGAAGAAATCAGTAACCAGAAAAACTGCGAAAAATGTTTAAAAAGAAGAAATCAGTAACCAGACAAACTGCGAAAAATGTTTAAAAAGAAGAAATCAGTAACCAGGAAAACTTAGAAAAATGTTTAAAAAGAAGAAGTGAGTAACCAGAAAAACTTAGAAAAATGTTTAAAAAGAAGAAATCAGTAACCAGAAAAACTTAGAAAAATGTTTAAAAAGAAGAAATCAGTAACCAGAAAAACTGCGAAAAATGTTTAAAAAGAAGAAATCAGTAACCAGAAAAACTTAGAAAAATGTTTAAAAAGAAGAAGTGAGTAACCAGAAAAACTTAGAAAAATGTTTAAAAAGAAGAAATCAGTAACCAGAAAAACGGCGAAAAATGTTTAAAAAGAAGAAATCAGTAACCAGACAAACTGCGAAAAATGTTTAAAAAGAAGAAATCAGTAACCAGAAAAACTTAGAAAAATGTTTCAAAAGAAGAAGTGAGTAACCAGAAAAACTTAGAAAAATGTTTAAAAAGAAGAAGTGAGTAACCAGAAAAACTTAGAAAAATGTTTAAAAAGAAGAAATCAGTAACCAGAAAAACTTAGAAAAATGTTTAAAAAGAAGAAATCAGTAACCAGAAAAACTTAGAAAAATGTTTAAAAAGAAGAAATCAGTAACCAGAAAAACTGCGAAAAATGTTTAAAAAGAAGAAATCAGTAACCAGACAAACTGCGAAAAATGTTTAAAAAGAAGAAATCAGTAACCAGGAAAACTTAGAAAAATGTTTAAAAAGAAGAAGTGAGTAACCAGAAAAACTTAGAAAAATGTTTAAAAAGAAGAAATCAGTAACCAGAAAAACTTAGAAAAATGTTTAAAAAGAAGAAATCAGTAACCAGAAAAACTGCGAAAAATGTTTAAAAAGAAGAAATCAGTAACCAGGAAAACTTAGAAAAATGTTTAAAAAGAAGAAGTGAGTAACCAGAAAAACTTAGAAAAATGTTTAAAAAGAAGAAATCAGTAACCAGAAAAACTTAGAAAAATGTTTAAAAAGAAGAAATCAGTAACCAGAAAAACTGCGAAAAATGTTTAAAAAGAAGAAATCAGTAACCAGAAAAACTTAGAAAAATGTTTAAAAAGAAGAAGTGAGTAACCAGAAAAACTTAGAAAAATGTTTAAAAAGAAGAAATCAGTAACCAGAAAAACGGCGAAAAATGTTTAAAAAGAAGAAATCAGTAACCAGACAAACTGCGAAAAATGTTTAAAAAGAAGAAATCAGTAACCAGAAAAACTTAGAAAAATGTTTCAAAAGAAGAAGTGAGTAACCAGAAAAACTTAGAAAAATGTTTAAAAAGAAGAAGTGAGTAACCAGAAAAACTTAGAAAAATGTTTAAAAAGAAGAAATCAGTAACCAGAAAAACTTAGAAAAATGTTTAAAAAGAAGAAATCAGTAACCAGAAAAACTGCGAAAAATGTTTAAAAAGAAGAAATCAGTAACCAGGAAAACTTAGAAAAATGTTTAAAAAGAAGAAATGAGTAACCAGGAAAACTTAGAAAAATGTTTAAAAAGAAGAAATGAGTAACCAGGAAAACTTAGAAAAATGTTTAAAAAGAAGAAATCAGTAACCAGAAAAACTTAGAAAAATGTTTAAAAAGAAGAAATCAGTAACCAGAAAAACGGCGAAAAATGTTTAAAAAGAAGAAATGAGTAACCAGAAAAACTTAGAAAAATGTTTAAAAAGAAGAAATCAGTAACCAGAAAAACGGCGAAAAATGTTTAAAAAGAAGAAATCAGTAACCAGAAAAACTTAGAAAAATGTTTAAAAAGAAGAAGTGAGTAACCAGAAAAACTTAGAAAAATGTTTAAAAAGAAGAAATGAGTAACCAGAAAAACTTAGAAAAATGTTTAAAAAGAAGAAATCAGTAACCAGAAAAACTTAGAAAAATGTTTAAAAAGAAGAAATGAGTAACCAGAAAAACGGCGAAAAATGTTTAAAAAGAAGAAATCAGTAACCAGAAAAACGGCGAAAAATGTTTAAAAAGAAGAAATCAGTAACCAGACAAACTGCGAAAAATGTTTAAAAAGAAGAAATCAGTAACCAGAAAAACTTAGAAAAATGTTTAAAAAGAAGAAATCAGTAACCAGGAAAACTTGGAAAAAAACACTTAGAAAAATTTTCAGCAAAGTGTGAAAAATATTCTAAGTGTCAGCGGAGGAAAATGCTGAAGCATCGGGAAAGATTCGCAAACTTACACCGAACATGTGCTCCGAAGTGCCGGAGGAATTGGGTGAATTGAGCCCGGCAAATGGCCAGCTGTCGTTTTGTGCCTGCAGCCCGAAAACTTTAACTTTGTCTGTCGCGGAAGTCCGGACCGAGAAAAATCCAAACGGTTTTGACCGGACCGAGTTCCAGACCGATGCAGTCAAATTTGGAATTCAGACCCATTCAGTGCCACTTGTAGTTTTTCCGCAGTGAGGTTGGCGGGGTACCCGGAGATATATGGGAACACGATTTTTAGAACAAAATGGCGGCGCGGGACCGTTCTGAAAGGCATCCGAAAAACGGTTCCACGGGCATAGCACTTTAATGACAGGTATGAGTGCATGCCGGAGAGCTCTTGGAAGTCGAATTTTTGACACTTTGTCAATTTTTTGACAGATTTGACAAACTCTTTCTGTCTGTTCTAAGAGTCAGTCAGAGACTTGTGCGGCGGTCTTTTGACACTATTGGAGGGCGGGCAAACCCCACGTTGACTCCGGCCGTCCCTCCACAGGCGCTCGTGTCCAAAATGAAGGCGAGAGACGCGAGTGGCCTGGTTCCCTTGGGTGTTGCCAAGAAGGCTGCGGGCTGACCGTTGCCTGAGCACTCCCTAAAGCCTCTTGTGATGAGAGCAGACCTCGCCTGCCGCACGACCGGCTCTGGGAGTCGTTGGGCCGCTATTTGTGAATAGTCTGGTCCTCCTCTGCCACCCGGACAAGCGCGATGGCTCTGCCGCCCTGCGGTGCTCGTCACCCAGGTTTGGGGAACACGATACTCGTAACAAAAATAAAAGGCGGCTCGGGACCTGCAGGCGAAAGGGGTCCCGTGGTGCTAAGCACGTCGACTTCGGGTCTCGGTGCAAGCCGGAGAGCTCACGGAAGTCTAAAGTTTTCGGCACGTGGTCGAATCTTTTCAAAGGCTTACCCGGCTCTTTCCGTCCATTCTGAGAGTAAGTCAGAGGCCGGTGCGGAGGTCTCTTGACAATCGGAGGGGGTGGTGGCCCTCCGCAGGCGCTCGTGTCGAAAATGAAGGCGAGAGACGCGAGTGGCCTGGTTCCCCTGGGTGTTGCCAGGAAGGCTGCGGGCTGACCCTTGCCTGAGCACTCCCTAAAGCCTCTTGTGATGAGAGCAGACCTCGCGCGCCGCACGACCGGCTCTGGGAGTCGTTGGGCCGCTATCTGTGAATAGTCTGGTCCTCCTCTGCCACCCGGCCAAGTGCGATGGCTCTGCCGCCCTGCGGTGCTCGTCACGCAGGTATGGGGCACACGATGCTCGTAACAGCAAATAAAGGCGGCTCGGGACCTGCAGGCGAAAGGGGTCCCGTGGTGCTTAGCACGTCGACTTCGGGTCTCGGTGCAAGCCGGAGAGCTCACGGAAGTCTAAAGTTTTCGGCACGTGGTCGAATCTTTTGAAAGGCTTACCCGGCTCTTTCCGTCCATTCTGAGAGTCAGTCAGAGGCCGGTGCGGCGGTCTATTGACGACCGGAGGCTCCCATGGGTGTTGCGATGAGGGTGGAGGGCACAGAACCTTGCCTTAGCACTCCCTAATAAAGCCTCTTGTGAAGAGAGCAGACCTCGCGCGCCGCACGACCGGCTCTGGGAGTCGTTGGGCCGCTATCTGTGAATAGTCTGGTCCTCCTCTGCCACCCGGCCAAGTGCGATGGCTCTGCCGCCCTGCGGTGCTCGTCACGCAGGTATGGGGCACACGATGCTCGTAACAGCAAATAAAGGCGGCTCGGGACCTGCAGGCGAAAGGGGTCCCGTGGTGCTTAGCACGTCGACTTCGGGTCTCGGTGCAAGCCGGAGAGCTCACGGAAGTCTAAAGTTTTCGGCACGTGGTCGAATCTTTTGAAAGGCTTACCCGGCTCTTTCCGTCCATTCTGAGAGTCAGTCAGAGGCCGGTGCGGCGGTCTATTGACGACCGGAGGCTCCCATGGGTGTTGCGATGAGGGTGGAGGGCACAGAACCTTGCCTTAGCACTCCCTAATAAAGCCTCTTGTGAAGAGAGCAGACCTCGCGCGCCGCACGACCGGCTCTGGGAGTCGTTGGGCCGCTATCTGTGAATAGTCTGGTCCTCCTCTGCCACCCGGCCAAGTGCGATGGCTCTGCCGCCCTGCGGTGCTCGTCACGCAGGTATGGGGCACACGATGCTCGTAACAGCAAATAAAGGCGGCTCGGGACCTGCAGGCGAAAGGGGTCCCGTGGTGCTTCGCACGTCGACTTCGGGTCTCGGTGCAAGCCGGAGAGCTCACGGAAGTCTAAAGTTTTCGGCACGTGGTCGAATCTTTTGAAAGGCTTACCCGGCTCTTTCCGTCCATTCTGAGAGTCAGTCAGAGGCCGGTGCGGCGGTCTATTGACGACCGGAGGCTCCCATGGGTGTTGCGATGAGGGTGGAGGGCACAGAACCTTGCCTTAGCACTCCCTAATAAAGCCTCTTGTGAAGAGAGCAGACCTCGCGCACCGCACGACCGGCTCTG
>NW_027310250.1:90000-92500 GCF_047496795.1 Chiloscyllium punctatum | reverse complement strand
CGCGAGGGTGGTTTCGGGGCCAGCAGGAGAGCTCGTCGGGGTAGCAGGCCCTGCAGCCGTGGTCACCGCCAAACCCCCACAACTCGAGCAAGTGAAAAAAAAAGTAACAAATAAGAAAGGATCGTCGGCTTGGGGGTACGCCCGTTTCCGTTTCAACTTGTCTCGCGAGGGTGGTTTCGGGGCCAGCAGGAGAGCTCGTCGGGGTAGCAGGCCCTGCAGCCGTGGTCACCGCCAAACCCCCACAACTCGAGCAAGTGAAAAAAAAAGTAACAAATAAGAAAGGATCGTCGGCTTGGGGGTACGCCCGTTTCCGTTTCAACTTGTCTCGCGAGGGTGGTTTCGGGGCCAGCAGGAGAGCTCGTCGGGGTAGCAGGCCCTGCAGCCGTGGTCACCGCCAAACCCCCACAACTCGAGCAAGTGAAAAAAAAAAGTAACAAATAAGAAAGGATCGTCGGCTTGGGGGTACGCCCGTTTCCGTTTCAACTTGTCTCGCGAGGGTGGTTTCGGGGCCAGCAGGAGAGCTCGTCGGGGTAGCAGGCCCTGCAGCCGTGGTCACCGCCAAACCCCCACAACTCGAGCAAGTGAAAAAAAAAAGTAACAAATAAGAAAGGATCTCTGTCGGCTTGGGGGTACGCCCGTTTCCGTTTCAACTTGTCTCGCGAGGGTGGTTTCGGGGCCAGCAGGAGAGCTCGTCGGGGTAGCAGGCCCTGCAGCCGTGGTCACCGCCAAATCGCCACAACTCGAGCAAGTGAAAAAAAAAGTAACAAATAAGAAAGGATCGTCGGCTTGGGGGTACGCCCGTTTCCGTTTCAACTTGTCTCGCGAGGGTGGTTTCGGGGCCAGCAGGAGAGCTCGTCGGGGTAGCAGGCCCTGCAGCCGTGGTCACCGCCAAACCCCCCACAACTGTTGGGCGCCTACCTGCGCGGGGCAGGAGGACACTTTCCGATTTCAAATCTCCGTTTGCCGAGTCCACCCCGAACGCACGCGGGCGGGCGGGTTCGCATCACCCTTCGTCACAAGGGGCGAAGCCCGTTCCACCGTCTCGTCAGTAGTGCCGACCGGTCTGTGATCGACGAGGGGAGCCACACCAGGTCCGGCCCTGCTGCTTGGCGGCACCGCGTCGTCGGGAGCTCGCGACAGACGGAGGGTTTCGGTGTACTCTCCAGCCACGGGAAACGAAGCCGGTGATGCAGGCGCCGGTCTTTCGCTCCCAAATCGGCTGGGTTTACATCGTTGCTATCTAGTCACGCTCCCTTCAAACCCGACGGGGTACCTATTCCCCTCACCCGTCTGTGCGTATACAGCCTCTTTGCACTTGCGGGATGGGGGTGGTGGTTTAAAGACTCTCGAGTTGCCGCCCGTCGGTCTCCGAGCTCCGTGCAGTAGTGATCCCCAGCGAACTGCCAGCAGGGCGAACGAGCGATCCCGCTCTCGGTCGGGGCGCCTGGCGTCGATCGGTGGTCGGTGGCTTGCGGGCAAGCTGCGCTGTGAGTGTGGGAACGAGTATGACGAGCCGTTGCCGCGACTCCCAGTCCACCTCGGCGGTGGCTGGGCCGGGCGGGCGTCTGCTCGGGCGAGTGCCGCCCCCGCCTCCTCGCAGGAAGTCCGCTCGCCGACACGCCGCCACGTGCACGCGTCAGTGACGCTGCCGAACCGATGGCCGGTGCCCGTTCCCGCCTCTGCTTTTCCTAGGGCAAAGCTGCTGCACGCCTCGTGATACTAGGCGGGCGACATGGTGGCGGTGATCCTGCCTCCGTCGCTGCGGTGCGTTGGGGCACGCATCGCCTCTTGGGCGCCCTGTCCTCCTCCCCCCAATAGACGTATGTTTCTGCGGGCCGCACCAGGATGGTGCTCCCCATCGCTTCACGCCACCCTGCTCCGCCCGCACGCCGGCGTGCAGGTGGCTGTAGCTCAAGGTGGGGAGCGTATGTGCGGTCCGGGTCGCTTTCCTCTGGCGAGGGAGAGACCTAAAACAAACTCAGACAACTCTTGACGGTGGATCACTCGGCTCGTGCGTCGATGACGAACGCAGCTAGCTGCGAGAATTAATGTGAATTGCAGGACACATTGATCATCGACACTTTGAACGCACTTTGCGGCCCCGGGTTCTTCCCGGGGCCACGCCTGTCTGAGGGTCGTTTGGCAATCAATCGCACTCGCCTTGGCTGGCGAGAGCGCGGCTGGGGTGTCGCAGAGGACCCGTCCTCTTTGTCCCCCTAAGTTCAGACTCCGGAGCCCTCCGGCGTCGGAGCGCTTGGCCTTTCCCCCCCACCCTGCACATTCCGTTCGTCAGGCTCGACGCCATCCCCCCGCCGGGGAGCGCGGCCTGGCGTCCGTCTGTGTCGTGGCAGTGGGGCCAGCACGGCTGTCACCGGTCCCAGAATGGCTGTCGGTGGTTCACACTGTGTGTGTGTGCCAACCCTCCTGGTCTCTGGGACACGGAGCTGCCACGAAGTGTTGAGCCTCCAGTGGGGGGTCTGCCTAAGCTCTGCACGTCCGC
>NW_027310250.1:82500-85000 GCF_047496795.1 Chiloscyllium punctatum | reverse complement strand
CGAGAAAAGGAAGATTAAGAGTAATGAGGGTAGGAAAAAAGATACTAGTAAAGAGAGTAATAGGAAGGGTGTGTGGTCAAGTGAGGAAGTAGATATGTTGCAAAAATTGGAGCTAGAATTTGCTGGTAATAGGAATATTAACAAATTGATCGCCGAAAGATTAGGATCAAAGACGGCAAAGCAAATTTCAGACAAAAGGCGTCTGCTAATTAAGAAAACCAAAAAGAATGATAAAAAGGTTGAAGTAGATGGTGAGATATTGTTGAGTAGTAATATGGAAGAAGAAGAGGAGGAAAACATTGAGAGTTTGGATAGGACACAGGAAGCGATAGGTAGTGTCCATAGTAATAGTAATAAGTTGGATTGCCCGGAGGGATCAGTGGATGAACTTCTTAGCTTAATTGAAAGGAACCTGGATAAGAGTAAAAAGGGTAAAAATGAGTTTGAAAGGATTATGAAGGGGATCTTAAATAAGATAGAAAAGAAGAATAAAGAAAATATTAGTAATAAGACTAAACATAATAAACGGATAGATGTTAAAATAAAGGATAATAAAACAGGGAAGAATAAAGGGATTAGTGGTGCAAAAAGTAGGTACGGTAAGAAGAAAGGAAAATTTAAAGAGATGCAGGTTCTTTTTAAAACAAAACGCCAGTATTTAGCTAGAACCCTGATGGGTGCTCCGGGTAGAAGTAAATGCCCCCTAGAAAAGAAAGATCTAGAAGAATATTTTAAGGGTAAATTAACTAAGAGTAATGAGAAGAATAATCTGAGAGGCTTTGTTAAATATAACAATCAGATAGAGGAATCCCAATTTGCACTTCTAACGGGACCTGTAGGGGTAGAGGATGTGGATCGTGCCATTAAGGCGATGGACATCAAAACTGCTGCGGGTCCCGATGGGATGACAATGGGGGATATTATTAAGATTTTTAATAAAGACAATATGCTGCTGCCAAGATTGTACTCAATCTGGGTGGCCACGGGCAGGATACCAGACCAGTTGAAGGTCAGTAGGACCGTACTTATTCCCAAAAGTAATAATGAAGAAGAACTACTAGATATTAATAATTGGAGACCAATTACTATTGGTCCAATGCTATTAAGAATTTTTACTAAAATTATGGCCAGTAGATTGAATAAGATTATTAAATTAAACAAAAGACAAAAAGGATTTATGACGGGAGTCCCAGGGTGTGAAGAAAATATTAAGATTTTAGAGAACATAATGAATGGGGCAAAATGTAAGAAGAAGGACTTGGCAATAGTCTTTGTAGACTTAGCCAAAGCCTTCGACACCGTGGGACATAAGTTGATAGTGACAGGCCTTAAAAGACTCCAGCTCCCAGGAGTGTTCGTACAATTAATTAGGGATCTTTACGAGAATAACTTTACCCAAATTGAAGGATATAACTGCAAAACCGATAATATTCCGATATTATGCGGGGTTAAGCAGGGCGATGCTTTATCGCCAATTTTATTTAATATAATTATGGATCCGCTGATTAGCACAATTGAGGAAAAACAAAAGGGGATATTTTTGGGTGAGGGTGGTAAGGATTGTCATTGTGCATCGTTAGCTTTTGCCGATGATATTGCCCTAATTAGCGAGACATATGAGGGAATGGTATATAACCTTAAAATAGTAGAAAGATTTTGTCGAAACACTGGGCTGGAGGTCAATATTAAAAAAACTAAAGGGTTTTATTTTAATCACAAAAACAAGTCCTTTATATATAATGATAAACCCAAGTGGAAGTTTGAGGACAAGGAGATTCAATTTATTGAGCCAGGAACTACCGATAAATATTTAGGGGCCAAGATTGACCCCTGGTTGGGGATTAGTAAGGCCAACTGGGAAAATCAATTAGAAGTATGGTTAGGGAATTTAAAAGGTTCATCCCTGAAACCTGTCCAAAAGGTTGAAATTTTAAAAACGTATTTTATCCCTAGGCTATTTTATTATCAGGTTTTATCAGAGGTTTCTCTAAATTATTTAAAGAAATTGGATAATATTATTAAGAGTGCAATCAAAGAAATCTTACACCTACCACAATCCATTACAGACGGCATTTTATATGCTAAGTCTCGAGATGGAGGTCTTGCCATAAACCGCTTATCGACATTTATCCCGATCATGATAATGAGGAAATATGGATCGCTACTGAGGTCGGAGGATGGGGTGCTACATGCATCGTTTAAATTTGCTGGAAGTAGCGTCGAGGATAGAATGCGGAAACTGAGTAAATTAAGAGCGATGGCAAACATCTGGAATCCAGAGATTATTAATGGCTCTGAGGAAAGGGAAACTGTCGTTAATAGCGGAGATGATGAAGACGGCTTGGAAGAATACAGGAGCGTAAATTACGTAAATTGGAGAGCCGTGGAGATGCAGAAATGGATGACCCTCCCCTGTCAAGGTGCAGGGATCCATTATTATAAGAACGACAGCATCTCAAATAGTTGGTTACAGAAGATGCAGCATATGAAGTCATCCAAA
>NW_027310250.1:62500-77500 GCF_047496795.1 Chiloscyllium punctatum | reverse complement strand
AATCAGTAACCACCGACACTTAGAATTTTTTCGGCTCAGTAGAAATCAGTAACCAAGCGCATTTTTGAATTGGTTACTGATTTCTCCGTTCGAGTTGCGGCTGCGGTTGGCTTCAAATAGTGGTGGGGGCTTAATTATCGCCGAGGGGAGCATGTCCCGGTGGTGTGGCCGAGGATGGAGTGCCTTTTGAAGGGGGTGTTTCTGAATTTGGACCCTTTTTGAGTTGCATGGCCGGATGGGTGTGGTTTTGAAGGGTGTGTCTGTCTGGAGTGGCACCGGCGTTGGTGTGAGGCTGAGGGTGGGCGTTCGGTTCCTGGTTAGGGATAGGGAAAGGGTGAGACTTAGCTTTAGTGCTCGTGCCCCCGATTTTGGTAATGTTTGACGTCAATTTTCCAAGGAGGCGAATGCAAGGCTTCAGAGGGACTTTGAGTGTTCGGGGGCGGGGTAGCTCAGCCGGATTTGCCCCGGCGGTTCTGCGGACGGTGTTGACTTCGAGGGCGGACCGGCCCCCGTGTTCAGTCCGAATATCGTGCATTGTTAACGGCGGGAAGTGTTCCAAAAGGGAATGGGATTGAATGTGACTGCTGAAGCCGACTTTGAGACCTGTAACGCGGGTAGCTCAGCCGGATTTGACCCGGCGGTTCTGGCGACGGTCTCGCCTTCGAGGGGGGAGCGCCCCGCGTGTTCAGGCCGAATTTTGTGCATTTCCATCGGCGGGAAGAGGTCCAAACGGGAATGGGATTGAATGTGACTGCTGAAGCCGACATTGAGACCTCTAACGCGGGTAGCTCGGCAGGATTTGACCCGGCGGTTCTGCCGAAGGTCTCACCTTCGAGGGGGGAGCGTCCCGCGTGTTCAGGCCGAATATCGTGCATTGTTAACGGCGGGAAGTGTTCCAAAAGGGAATGGGATTGAATGTGACTGCTGAAGCCGACATTGAGACCTCTAACGCGGGTAGCTCGGCCGGATTTGACCCGGCGGTTCTGGCGACGGTCTCGCCTTCGAGGGGGGAGCGTCCCGCGTGTTCAGGCCGAATTTTGTGCATTTCCATCGGCGGGAAGAGGTCCAAACGGGAATGGGATTGAATGTGACTGCTGAAGCCGACATTGAGACCTCTAACGCGGGTAGCTCGGCCGGATTTGACCCGGCGGTTCTGCCGAAGGTCTCACCTTCGAGGGGGGAGCCTCCCGCGTGTTCAGGCCGAATTTTGTGCATTTCCATCGGCGGGAAGAGGTCCAAACGGGAATGGGATTGAATGTGACTGCTGAAGCCGACATTGAGACCTCTAACGCGGGTAGCTCGGCCGGATTTGACCCGGCGGTTCTGCCGAAGGTCTCACCTTCGAGGGGGGAGCGCCCACCGTGTACAGGCCGATTTTCATGCATTTCCAACCGTGGGAAGGGGTCCGAAAGGGGATGGGGGTGAACGTGACTGCTCAACCCGACTTTGAGACCTGTAACGCGGGTAGCTCAGCCGGATTTGACCCGGCGGTTCTGGCGACGGTCTCGCCTTCGAGGGGGGAGCGTCCCGCGTGTTCAGGCCGAATTTTGTGCATTTCCATCGGCGGGAAGAGGTCCAAACGGGAATGGGATTGAATGTGACTGCTGAAGCCGACATTGAGACCTCTAACGCGGGTAGCTCGGCAGGATTTGACCCGGCGGTTCTGCCGAAGGTCTCACCTTCGAGGGGGGAGCGCCCACCGTGTACAGGCCGATTTTCATGCATTTCCAACCGTGGGAAGGGGGCCGAAAGGGGATGGGGGTGAATGTGACTGCTCAACCCGACTTTGAGGCATCTAACCCGGGTAGCTCAGCCGGGTTTGACCCGGCGGTTCTGCCGACGGCCTCGCCTTCGAGGGGGGAGCGTCCCCCGTGTACAGGCCGATTTTCATGCATTTCGAACCGTGGGAAGTGGCCCAAAAGGGGATGGGAGTGAATGTGACTGCTCAACCCGACTTTGGCGCTTCCGAGCCGGGTAGCTCAGCCGGGTTTGACCCGGCGGTTCTGCCGACGGTCTCGTCTTCGAGGCGGGTGCCTCCCCCGTGTACAGGCCGATTTTCATGCATTTCGTACCGTGGGAAGTGGTCCAAAAGGGAATGGGGGTGGACGTGACTGCTCATACCGACATCGAGACTTGTAAGCCGTGTAGCTCGGCCGGGTTTGATCCGGCGGGTCTGCCGACGGTCTCGTCTTCGAGAGGGGGGCCTCCCCCGTGTACAGGCCGATTTTCGTGCATTTCCAACGGTGGGAAGAGGTTCAAAAGGGGATGGGGGTGAATGTGACTGCTCAACCCGACTCTGAGGCTTCTAACCCGGGTAGCCCGGCCGGGTTTGACCCGGCGGTTCTGCCGTCGGTCTCGCCTTCGAGGGCGGAGCCTCCCCCGTGTACAGGCCGATTTTCGTGCATTTCAAACCGTGGGAAGCGGTCCAAAAGGGGATGGGAGTGAATGTGACTGCTCATACCGACCTTGGCGCTTCCGACCCGGGTAGCTCAGCCGGGTTTGACCCGGCGGTTCTGCCGACGGTCTCGTCTTCGAGGCGGGTGCCTCCCCCGTGTACAGGCCGATTTTCATGCATTTCGTACCGTGGGAAGTGGTCCAAAAGGGAATGGGGGTGAATGTGACTGCTCAACCCGACTCTGAGGCTTCTAACCCGGGTAGCTCGGCCGGGTTTGACCCGGCGGTTCTGCCGTCGGTCTCGCCTTCGAGAGGGGCGCCTCCCCCGTGTACAGGCCGATTTTCGTGCATTTCCAACGGTGGGAAGAGGTTCAAAAGGGGATGGGGGTGAATGTGACTGCTCAACCCGACTCTGAGGCTTCTAACCCGGGTAGCCCGGCCGGGTTTGACCCGGCGGTTCTGCCGTCGGTCTCGCCTTCGAGGGCGGAGCCTCCCCCGTGTACAGGCCGATTTTCGTGCATTTCAAACCGTGGGAAGCGGTCCAAAAGGGGATGGGAGTGAATGTGACTGCTCATACCGACCTTGGCGCTTCCGACCCGGGTAGCTCAGCCGGGTTTGACCCGGCGGTTCTGCCGACGGTCTCGCCTTCGAGGGGGGAGCGTCCCCCGTGTTCAGGCCGAATTTTGTGCATTTCGAACCGTGGGAAGTTGCCCAAAAGTCGATGGGAGTGAATGTGACTGCTCAACCCGACTTTGGCGCTTCCGAGCCGGGTAGCTCAGCCGGGTTTGACCCGGCGGTTCTGCCGACGGTCTCGTCTTCGAGGCGGGTGCCTCCCCCGTGTACAGGCCGATTTTCATGCATTTCGTACCGTGGGAAGTGGTCCAAAAGGGAATAGGGGTGGACGTGACTGCTCATACCGACATTGAGACTTGTAAGCCGTGTAGCTCGGCCGGGTTTGATCCGGCGGGTCTGCCGACGGTCTCGTCTTCGAGGCGGGTGCCTCCCCCGTGTACAGGCCGATTTTCGTGCATTTCGAACCGTGGGAAGTGGTCCAAAAGGGGATGGGGGTGGACGTGACTGCTCAACCCGACTTTGAGGCTTCTAACCCGGGTAGCTCGGCCGGGTTTGACCCGTCGATTCTGCCGATGGTCTCGTTTTGGAGGGGGGAGCCTCCCCCGTGTTCAGTCCGATTTTCGTGCATTTCGAACCGTGGGAAGTGGCCCAAAAGGGGATGGGAGTGAATGTGACTGCTCATACCGACTTTGGCGCTTCCGAGCCTGGTAGCTCAGCCGGGTTTGATCCGGCGGTTCTGCCGACGGTCTCGTCTTCGAGGCGGCTCCCTCCCCCGTGTACAGGCCGATTTTCATGCATTTGCAACGGTGGGAAGTTGCCCAAAAGGGGATGGGAGTGAATGTGACTGCTCAACCCGACTTTGGCGCTTCCGAGCCTGGTAGCTCAGCCGGGTTTGAACCGGCGGTTCTGCCGACGGTCTCGTCTTCGAGGCGGCTCCCTCCCCCGTGTACAGGCCGATTTTCGTGCATTTCGAACCGTGGGAAGTGGTCCAAAAGGGAATGGGGGTGGACGTGACTGCTCAACCCGACTCTGAGGCTTCTAACCCGGGTAGCTCGGCCGGGTTTGATCCGGCGGTTCTGCCGACGGTCTCGTCTTCGAGGCCGGTGCCTCCCCCGTGTACAGGCCGATTTTCGTGCATTTCCAACGGTGGGAAGTGGTCCAAAAGGGAATGGGGGTGGACGTGTCTGCTCATACCGACTTTGAGACTTGTAAGCCGGGTAGCTCAGCCGGGTTTGTTCCGGCGGTTCTGCCGACGGTCTCGTCATCGAGGGGGGAGCCTCCCCCGTGTCCAGGCCGATTTTCATGCATTTCCAACCGTGGGAAGTGGTCCAAAAGGGAATGGGGGTGAATGTGACTGCTCATACCGACTTTGAGACTTTTAAGCCGGGTAGCTCAGCCGGGTTTGACCCGGCGGTTCTGCCGACGGTCTCGCCTTCGAGGGGGGAGCGTCCCCCGTGTTCAGGCCGAATTTTGTGCATTTCGAACCGTGGGAAGTTGCCCAAAAGTCGATGGGAGTGAATGTGACTGCTCAACCCGACTTTGAGACTTGTAAGCCGGGTAGCTCAGCCGGGTTTGACCCGGCGGTTCTGCCGACGGTCTCGTCTTCGAGGCGGGTGCCTCCCCCGTGTACAGGCCGATTTTCATGCATTTCGTACCGTGGGAAGCGGTCCAAAAGGGGATGGGAGTGAACGTGACTGCTCATACCGACTTTGGCGCTTCCGAGCCGGGTAGCTCAGCCGGGTTTGACCCGGCGGGTCTGCCGACGGTCTCGCCTTCGAGGGGGGAGCGTCCCCCGTGTTCAGGCCGAATCTTGTGCATTTCGAACCGTGGGAAGTTGCCCAAAAGTCGATGGGAGTGAATGTGACTGCTCAACCCGACTTTGAGACTTGTAAGCCGGGTAGCTCAGCCGGGTTTGACCCGGCGGTTCTGCCGACGGTCTCGTCTTCGAGGCCGGTGCCTCCCCCGTGTACAGGCCGATTTTCGTGCATTTCCAACGGTGGGAAGTGGTCCAAAAGGGAATGGGGGTGGACGTGTCTGCTCATACCGACTTTGAGACTTGTAAGCCGGGTAGCTCAGCCGGGTTTGTTCCGGCGGTTCTGCCGACGGTCTCGTCATCGAGGGGGGAGCCTCCCCCGTGTCCAGGCCGATTTTCATGCATTTCCAACCGTGGGAAGTGGTCCAAAAGGGAATGGGGGTGAATGTGACTGCTCATACCGACTTTGAGACTTTTAAGCCGGGTAGCTCGGCCGGGTTTGACCCGGCGGTTCTGCCGACGGTCTCGTCTTCGAGGCGGGTGCCTCCCCCGTGTACAGGCCGATTTTCGTGCATTTCGAACCGTGGGAAGTGGTCTAAAAGTCGATGGGAGTGAACGTGACTGCTCAACCCGACTTTGAGACTTGTAAGCCGGGTAGCTCAGCCAGGTTTGACCCGGCGGTTCTGCCGACGGTCTCGCCTTCGAGGGCGGACCCTCCCCCGTGTACAGGCCGGTTTTCGTGCATTTCGAACCGTGGGAAGTGATCCAAAAGGGAATGGGGGTGAACGTGACTGCCCAACCCGGCTTTGAGACTTGTAAGCCGGGTAGCTCAGCCGGGTTGGACCCGGCGGTTCTGCCGACGGTCTCGACTTCGAGGCGGGTGCCTCCCCCGTGTACAGGCCGATTTTCATGCATTTGCAACGGTGGGAAGTTGCCCAAAAGTCGATGGGAGTGAATGTGACTGCTCAACCCGACTTCGAGACTTGTAAGCCGGGTAGCTCAGCCGGGTTTGACCCGGCGGTTCTGCCGACGGTCTCGCCTTCGAGGGGGGAGCCTCCCCCGTGTACAGGCCGATTTTCGTGCATTTCCAACGGTGGGAACAGGTTCAAAAGGGGATGGGAGTGATTGTGACTGCTCAACCCGACTCTAGGGCTTCTAACCCGGGTAGCCCGGCCGGGTTTGACCCGGCGGTTCTGCCGACGGTCTCGTCTTCGAGGCGGGTGCCTCCCCCGTATACAGGCCGATTTTCATGCATTTCGAACCGTGGGAAGTGGTCCAAAAGGGAATGGGGGTGGACGTGTCTGCTCATACCGACTTTGAGACTTGTAAGCCGGGTAGCTCAGCCGGGTTTGATCCGGCGGTTCTGCCGACGGTCTCGCCTTCGAGGGGGGAGCCTCCCCCGTGTTCAGTCCGATTTCCATGCATTTCCAACCGTGGGAAGTTGCCCAAAAGGGGATGGGAGTGAATGTGACTGCTCAACCCGACTTTGGCGCTTCCGAGCCGGGTAGCTCAGCCGGGTTTGACCCGGCGGTTCTGCCGACGGTCTCGTCTTCGAGGCGGGTGCCTCCCCCGTATACAGGCCGATTTTCATGCATTTCGAACCGTGGGAAGTGGTCCAAAAGGGAATGGGGGTGGACGTGTCTGCTCATACCGACTTTGAGACTTGTAAGCCGGGTAGCTCAGCCGGGTTTGATCCGGCGGTTCTGCCGACGGTCTCGCCTTCGAGGGGGGAGCCTCCCCCGTGTTCAGTCCGATTTCCATGCATTTCCAACCGTGGGAAGTTGCCCAAAAGGGGATGGGAGTGAATGTGACTGCTCAACCCGACTTTGGCGCTTCCGAGCCGGGTAGCTCAGCCGGGTTTGACCCGGCGGTTCTGCCGACGGTCTCGTCTTCGAGGCGGGTGCCTCCCCCGTGTACAGGCCGATTTTCATGCATTTGGAACCGTGGGAAGTGGTCCAAAAGGGAATGGGGGTGGACGTGACTGCTCATACCGACTTTGAGACTTGTAAGCCGGGTAGCTCAGCCGGGTTTGACCCGGCGGTTCTGCCGACGGTCTCGCCTTCGAGGGGGGAGCCTCCCCCGTGTTCAGTCCGATTTTCGTGCATTTCCCACGGTGGGAAATGGTATCTTTCATTACGGGGACAAGGGTCTGAAGCGGTGAAGTCAGTAACCGGCATAGTTAAGGAAAGGGTTCGAATTTTCTCAACAGTACGAAAAAAGTGAGCAGGGAAGCTAGAGAAGGTGTCAGTGAGTCCCAAACGAGTGAACCGCAAAACTTAGGGAAATGCCCGAAAGCGTTTTAAAGGGTGAAATCGGGAACGAGGAAATGATCGGAAAGTGCCTGAAAGTGCTAAATGAGTAAACAGAAAAACGAAGAAAAATGTTTGAAAAGAAGAAGTGAGTAACCAGGAAAACTTAGAAAAATGTTCAAAACGAAGAAATCAGTAACCAGGAAAACTTAGAAAAATGATCAAAAAGAAGAAATGAGTAACCAGGAAAACTTAGAAAAATGTTTAAAAAGAAGAAATCAGTAACCAGGAAAACTTAGGAAAATGTTTAAAAAGAAGAAATCAGTAACCAGAAAAACTGCGAAAAATGTTTAAAAAGAAGAAATGAGTAACCAGAAAAACTTAGAAAAATGTTTAAAAAGAAGAAATCAGTAACCAGGAAAACTTAGAAAAATGTTTAAAAAGAAGAAATCAGTAACCAGGAAAACTTAGAAAAATGTTATAAAAGAAGAAGTGAGTAACCAGAAAAACTTAGAAAAATGTTTAAAAAGAAGAAATCAGTAACCAGAAAAACTGCGAAAAATGTTTAAAAAGAAGAAATCAGTAACCAGACAAACTGCGAAAAATGTTTAAAAAGAAGAAATCAGTAACCAGGAAAACTTAGAAAAATGTTTAAAAAGAAGAAGTGAGTAACCAGAAAAACTTAGAAAAATGTTTAAAAAGAAGAAATCAGTAACCAGAAAAACTTAGAAAAATGTTTAAAAAGAAGAAATCAGTAACCAGAAAAACTGCGAAAAATGTTTAAAAAGAAGAAATCAGTAACCAGAAAAACTTAGAAAAATGTTTAAAAAGAAGAAGTGAGTAACCAGAAAAACTTAGAAAAATGTTTAAAAAGAAGAAATCAGTAACCAGAAAAACGGCGAAAAATGTTTAAAAAGAAGAAATCAGTAACCAGACAAACTGCGAAAAATGTTTAAAAAGAAGAAATCAGTAACCAGAAAAACTTAGAAAAATGTTTAAAAAGAAGAAATCAGTAACCAGAAAAACTTAGAAAAATGTTTCAAAAGAAGAAGTGAGTAACCAGAAAAACTTAGAAAAATGTTTAAAAAGAAGAAGTGAGTAACCAGAAAAACTTAGAAAAATGTTTAAAAAGAAGAAATCAGTAACCAGAAAAACTTAGAAAAATGTTTAAAAAGAAGAAATCAGTAACCAGAAAAACTGCGAAAAATGTTTAAAAAGAAGAAATCAGTAACCAGACAAACTGCGAAAAATGTTTAAAAAGAAGAAATCAGTAACCAGGAAAACTTAGAAAAATGTTTAAAAAGAAGAAGTCAGTAACCAGAAAAACTTAGAAAAATGTTTAAAAAGAAGAAATCAGTAACCAGAAAAACTTAGAAAAATGTTTAAAAAGAAGAAATCAGTAACCAGAAAAACTGCGAAAAATGTTTAAAAAGAAGAAATCAGTAACCAGAAAAACTTAGAAAAATGTTTAAAAAGAAGAAGTGAGTAACCAGAAAAACTTAGAAAAATGTTTAAAAAGAAGAAATCAGTAACCAGAAAAACGGCGAAAAATGTTTAAAAAGAAGAAATCAGTAACCAGACAAACTGCGAAAAATGTTTAAAAAGAAGAAATCAGTAACCAGAAAAACTTAGAAAAATGTTTCAAAAGAAGAAGTGAGTAACCAGAAAAACTTAGAAAAATGTTTAAAAAGAAGAAGTGAGTAACCAGAAAAACTTAGAAAAATGTTTAAAAAGAAGAAATCAGTAACCAGAAAAACTTAGAAAAATGTTTAAAAAGAAGAAATCAGTAACCAGAAAAACTGCGAAAAATGTTTAAAAAGAAGAAATCAGTAACCAGACAAACTGCGAAAAATGTTTAAAAAGAAGAAATCAGTAACCAGGAAAACTTAGAAAAATGTTTAAAAAGAAGAAGTGAGTAACCAGAAAAACTTAGAAAAATGTTTAAAAAGAAGAAATCAGTAACCAGAAAAACTTAGAAAAATGTTTAAAAAGAAGAAATCAGTAACCAGAAAAACTGCGAAAAATGTTTAAAAAGAAGAAATCAGTAACCAGAAAAACTTAGAAAAATGTTTAAAAAGAAGAAGTGAGTAACCAGAAAAACTTAGAAAAATGTTTAAAAAGAAGAAATCAGTAACCAGAAAAACGGCGAAAAATGTTTAAAAAGAAGAAATCAGTAACCAGACAAACTGCGAAAAATGTTTAAAAAGAAGAAATCAGTAACCAGAAAAACTTAGAAAAATGTTTCAAAAGAAGAAGTGAGTAACCAGAAAAACTTAGAAAAATGTTTAAAAAGAAGAAGTGAGTAACCAGAAAAACTTAGAAAAATGTTTAAAAAGAAGAAATCAGTAACCAGAAAAACTTAGAAAAATGTTTAAAAAGAAGAAATCAGTAACCAGAAAAACTTAGAAAAATGTTTAAAAAGAAGAAATCAGTAACCAGAAAAACTGCGAAAAATGTTTAAAAAGAAGAAATCAGTAACCAGACAAACTGCGAAAAATGTTTAAAAAGAAGAAATCAGTAACCAGGAAAACTTAGAAAAATGTTTAAAAAGAAGAAGTGAGTAACCAGAAAAACTTAGAAAAATGTTTAAAAAGAAGAAATCAGTAACCAGAAAAACTTAGAAAAATGTTTAAAAAGAAGAAATCAGTAACCAGAAAAACTGCGAAAAATGTTTAAAAAGAAGAAATCAGTAACCAGAAAAACTTAGAAAAATGTTTAAAAAGAAGAAGTGAGTAACCAGAAAAACTTAGAAAAATGTTTAAAAAGAAGAAATCAGTAACCAGAAAAACGGCGAAAAATGTTTAAAAAGAAGAAATCAGTAACCAGACAAACTGCGAAAAATGTTTAAAAAGAAGAAATCAGTAACCAGAAAAACTTAGAAAAATGTTTCAAAAGAAGAAGTGAGTAACCAGAAAAACTTAGAAAAATGTTTAAAAAGAAGAAGTGAGTAACCAGAAAAACTTAGAAAAATGTTTAAAAAGAAGAAATCAGTAACCAGAAAAACTTAGAAAAATGTTTAAAAAGAAGAAATCAGTAACCAGAAAAACTGCGAAAAATGTTTAAAAAGAAGAAATCAGTAACCAGACAAACTGCGAAAAATGTTTAAAAAGAAGAAATCAGTAACCAGGAAAACTTAGAAAAATGTTTAAAAAGAAGAAGTGAGTAACCAGAAAAACTTAGAAAAATGTTTAAAAAGAAGAAATCAGTAACCAGAAAAACTTAGAAAAATGTTTAAAAAGAAGAAATCAGTAACCAGAAAAACTGCGAAAAATGTTTAAAAAGAAGAAATCAGTAACCAGAAAAACTTAGAAAAATGTTTAAAAAGAAGAAGTGAGTAACCAGAAAAACTTAGAAAAATGTTTAAAAAGAAGAAATCAGTAACCAGAAAAACGGCGAAAAATGTTTAAAAAGAAGAAATCAGTAACCAGACAAACTGCGAAAAATGTTTAAAAAGAAGAAATCAGTAACCAGAAAAACTTAGAAAAATGTTTCAAAAGAAGAAGTGAGTAACCAGAAAAACTTAGAAAAATGTTTAAAAAGAAGAAGTGAGTAACCAGAAAAACTTAGAAAAATGTTTAAAAAGAAGAAATCAGTAACCAGAAAAACTTAGAAAAATGTTTAAAAAGAAGAAATCAGTAACCAGAAAAACTTAGAAAAATGTTTAAAAAGAAGAAATCAGTAACCAGAAAAACTTAGAAAAATGTTTAAAAAGAAGAAATCAGTAACCAGAAAAACGGCGAAAAATGTTTAAAAAGAAGAAATGAGTAACCAGAAAAACTTAGAAAAATGTTTAAAAAGAAGAAATGAGTAACCAGAAAAACGGCGAAAAATGTTTAAAAAGAAGAAATCAGTAACCAGAAAAACTTAGAAAAATGTTTAAAAAGAAGAAATGAGTAACCAGAAAAACGGCGAAAAATGTTTAAAAAGAAGAAATCAGTAACCAGAAAAACGGCGAAAAATGTTTAAAAAGAAGAAATCAGTAACCAGACAAACTGCGAAAAATGTTTAAAAAGAAGAAATCAGTAACCAGAAAAACTTAGAAAAATGTTTCAAAAGAAGAAGTGAGTAACCAGAAAAACTTAGAAAAATGTTTAAAAAGAAGAAGTGAGTAACCAGAAAAACTTAGAAAAATGTTTAAAAAGAAGAAATCAGTAACCAGAAAAACTTAGAAAAATGTTTAAAAAGAAGAAGTGAGTAACCAGAAAAACTTAGAAAAATGTTTAAAAAGAAGAAATCAGTAACCAGAAAAACTTAGAAAAATGTTTAAAAAGAAGAAATCAGTAACCAGAAAAACGGCGAAAAATGTTTAAAAAGAAGAAATGAGTAACCAGAAAAACTTAGAAAAATGTTTAAAAAGAAGAAATCAGTAACCAGAAAAACGGCGAAAAATGTTTAAAAAGAAGAAATCAGTAACCAGAAAAACTTAGAAAAATGTTTAAAAAGAAGAAGTGAGTAACCAGAAAAACTTAGAAAAATGTTTAAAAAGAAGAAATGAGTAACCAGAAAAACTTAGAAAAATGTTTAAAAAGAAGAAATCAGTAACCAGAAAAACTTAGAAAAATGTTTAAAAAGAAGAAATGAGTAACCAGAAAAACGGCGAAAAATGTTTAAAAAGAAGAAATCAGTAACCAGAAAAACGGCGAAAAATGTTTAAAAAGAAGAAATCAGTAACCAGACAAACTGCGAAAAATGTTTAAAAAGAAGAAATCAGTAACCAGAAAAACTTAGAAAAATGTTTAAAAAGAAGAAATCAGTAACCAGGAAAACTTGGAAAAAAACACTTAGAAAAATTTTCAGCAAAGTGTGAAAAATATTCTAAGTGTCAGCGGAGGAAAATGCTGAAGCATCGGGAAAGATTCGCAAACTTACACCGAACATGTGCTCCGAAGTGCCGGAGGAATTGGGTGAATTGAGCCCGGCAAATGGCCAGCTGTCGTTTTGTGCCTGCAGCCCGAAAACTTTAACTTTGTCTGTCGCGGAAGTCCGGACCGAGAAAAATCCAAACGGTTTTGACCGGACCGAGTTCCAGACCGATGCAGTCAAATTTGGAATTCAGACCCATTCAGTGCCACTTGTAGTTTTTCCGCAGTGAGGTTGGCGGGGTACCCGGAGATATATGGGAACACGATTTTTAGAACAAAATGGCGGCGCGGGACCGTTCTGAAAGGCATCCGAAAAACGGTTCCACGGGCATAGCACTTTAATGACAGGTATGAGTGCATGCCGGAGAGCTCTTGGAAGTCGAATTTTTGACACTTTGTCAATTTTTTGACAGATTTGACAAACTCTTTCTGTCTGTTCTAAGAGTCAGTCAGAGACTTGTGCGGCGGTCTTTTGACACTATTGGAGGGCGGGCAAACCCCACGTTGACTCCGGCCGTCCCTCCACAGGCGCTCGTGTCCAAAATGAAGGCGAGAGACGCGAGTGGCCTGGTTCC
Source organism: Chiloscyllium punctatum (assembly GCF_047496795.1). Taxonomy (NCBI): domain Eukaryota; kingdom Metazoa; phylum Chordata; class Chondrichthyes; order Orectolobiformes; family Hemiscylliidae; genus Chiloscyllium; species Chiloscyllium punctatum. The sequence continues at coordinate 65,094 of NW_027310250.1, read as the reverse complement.
CTTGGGTGTTGCCAAGAAGGCTGCGGGCTGACCGTTGCCTGAGCACTCCCTAAAGCCTCTTGTGATGAGAGCAGACCTCGCCTGCCGCACGACCGGCTCTGGGAGTCGTTGGGCCGCTATTTGTGAATAGTCTGGTCCTCCTCTGCCACCCGGACAAGCGCGATGGCTCTGCCGCCCTGCGGTGCTCGTCACCCAGGTTTGGGGAACACGATACTCGTAACAAAAATAAAAGGCGGCTCGGGACCTGCAGGCGAAAGGGGTCCCGTGGTGCTAAGCACGTCGACTTCGGGTCTCGGTGCAAGCCGGAGAGCTCACGGAAGTCTAAAGTTTTCGGCACGTGGTCGAATCTTTTCAAAGGCTTACCCGGCTCTTTCCGTCCATTCTGAGAGTAAGTCAGAGGCCGGTGCGGAGGTCTCTTGACAATCGGAGGGGGTGGTGGCCCTCCGCAGGCGCTCGTGTCGAAAATGAAGGCGAGAGACGCGAGTGGCCTGGTTCCCCTGGGTGTTGCCAGGAAGGCTGCGGGCTGACCCTTGCCTGAGCACTCCCTAAAGCCTCTTGTGATGAGAGCAGACCTCGCGCGCCGCACGACCGGCTCTGGGAGTCGTTGGGCCGCTATCTGTGAATAGTCTGGTCCTCCTCTGCCACCCGGCCAAGTGCGATGGCTCTGCCGCCCTGCGGTGCTCGTCACGCAGGTATGGGGCACACGATGCTCGTAACAGCAAATAAAGGCGGCTCGGGACCTGCAGGCGAAAGGGGTCCCGTGGTGCTTAGCACGTCGACTTCGGGTCTCGGTGCAAGCCGGAGAGCTCACGGAAGTCTAAAGTTTTCGGCACGTGGTCGAATCTTTTGAAAGGCTTACCCGGCTCTTTCCGTCCATTCTGAGAGTCAGTCAGAGGCCGGTGCGGCGGTCTATTGACGACCGGAGGCTCCCATGGGTGTTGCGATGAGGGTGGAGGGCACAGAACCTTGCCTTAGCACTCCCTAATAAAGCCTCTTGTGAAGAGAGCAGACCTCGCGCGCCGCACGACCGGCTCTGGGAGTCGTTGGGCCGCTATCTGTGAATAGTCTGGTCCTCCTCTGCCACCCGGCCAAGTGCGATGGCTCTGCCGCCCTGCGGTGCTCGTCACGCAGGTATGGGGCACACGATGCTCGTAACAGCAAATAAAGGCGGCTCGGGACCTGCAGGCGAAAGGGGTCCCGTGGTGCTTAGCACGTCGACTTCGGGTCTCGGTGCAAGCCGGAGAGCTCACGGAAGTCTAAAGTTTTCGGCACGTGGTCGAATCTTTTGAAAGGCTTACCCGGCTCTTTCCGTCCATTCTGAGAGTCAGTCAGAGGCCGGTGCGGCGGTCTATTGACGACCGGAGGCTCCATGGGTGTTGCGATGAGGGTGGAGGGCACAGAACCTTGCCTTAGCACTCCCTAATAAAGCCTCTTGTGAAGAGAGCAGACCTCGCGCGCCGCACGACCGGCTCTGGGAGTCGTTGGGCCGCTATCTGTGAATAGTCTGGTCCTCCTCTGCCACCCGGCCAAGTGCGATGGCTCTGCCGCCCTGCGGTGCTCGTCACGCAGGTATGGGGCACACGATGCTCGTAACAGCAAATAAAGGCGGCTCGGGACCTGCAGGCGAAAGGGGTCCCGTGGTGCTTCGCACGTCGACTTCGGGTCTCGGTGCAAGCCGGAGAGCTCACGGAAGTCTAAAGTTTTCGGCACGTGGTCGAATCTTTGAAAGGCTTACCCGGCTCTTTCCGTCCATTCTGAGAGTCAGTCAGAGGCCGGTGCGGCGGTCTATTGACGACCGGAGGCTCCCATGGGTGTTGCGATGAGGGTGGAGGGCACAGAACCTTGCCTTAGCACTCCCTAATAAAGCCTCTTGTGAAGAGAGCAGACCTCGCGCACCGCACGGACCGCTCTGGGAGTCGTTGGGCCGCTATCTGTGAATAGTCGGGTCCTCCTCTGCCACCCGGCCAAGTGCGATGGCTCTGCCGCCCTGCGGTGCTTGTCACGCAGGTATGGGGCACACGATGCTCGTAACAGCAAATAAAGGCGGCTCGGGACCTGCAGGCGAAAGGGGTCCCGTGGTGCTTAGCACGTCGACTTCGGGTCTCGGTGCAAGCCGGAGAGCTCACGGAAGTCTAAAGTTTTCGGCACGTGGTCGAATCTTTTGAAAGGCTTACCCGGCTCTTTCCGTCCATTCTGAGAGTCAGTCAGAGGCCGGGGCGGCGGTCTATTGACGACCGGAGGCTCCCATGGGTGTTGCGATGAGGGTGGAGGGCACAGAACCTTGCCTTAGCACTCCCTAATAAAGCCTCTTGTGAAGAGAGCAGACCTCGCGCGCCGCACGGACCGGCTCTGGGAGGTCGTTGGGCCGCTATCTGTGAATAGTCTGGTCCTCCTCTGCCACCCGGCTAAGTGCGATGGCTCTGCCGCCCTGCGGTGCTTGTCACGCAGTATGGGGCACACGATGCTCGTAACCAGCAAATAAAGGCGGCTCGGGACCTGCAGGCGAAAGGGGTCCCGTGGTGCTTAGCACGTCCGACTTCGGGTCCTCGGTGCAAGCCGAGAGCTCACGGAAGTCTAAAGTTTTCGGCACGTGG
>NW_027310250.1:55000-57500 GCF_047496795.1 Chiloscyllium punctatum | reverse complement strand
CAGGAGAGCTCGTCGGGGTAGCAGGCCCTGCAGCCGTGGTCACCGCCAAATCGCCACAACTCGAGCAAGTGAAAAAAAAAGTAACAAATAAGAAAGGATCGTCGGCTTGGGGGTACGCCCGTTTCCGTTTCAACTTGTCTCGCGAGGGTGGTTTCGGGGCCAGCAGGAGAGCTCGTCGGGGTAGCAGGCCCTGCAGCCGTGGTCACCGCCAAACCCCCCACAACTGTTGGGCGCCTACCTGCGCGGGGCAGGAGGACACTTTCCGATTTCAAATCTCCGTTTGCCGAGTCCACCCCGAACGCACGCGGGCGGGCGGGTTCGCATCACCCTTCGTCACAAGGGGCGAAGCCCGTTCCACCGTCTCGTCAGTAGTGCCGACCGGTCTGTGATCGACGAGGGGAGCCACACCAGGTCCGGCCCTGCTGCTTGGCGGCACCGCGTCGTCGGGAGCTCGCGACAGACGGAGGGTTTCGGTGTACTCTCCAGCCACGGGAAACGAAGCCGGTGATGCAGGCGCCGGTCTTTCGCTCCCAAATCGGCTGGGTTTACATCGTTGCTATCTAGTCACGCTCCCTTCAAACCCGACGGGGTACCTATTCCCCTCACCCGTCTGTGCGTATACAGCCTCTTTGCACTTGCGGGATGGGGGTGGTGGTTTAAAGACTCTCGAGTTGCCGCCCGTCGGTCTCCGAGCTCCGTGCAGTAGTGATCCCCAGCGAACTGCCAGCAGGGCGAACGAGCGATCCCGCTCTCGGTCGGGGCGCCTGGCGTCGATCGGTGGTCGGTGGCTTGCGGGCAAGCTGCGCTGTGAGTGTGGGAACGAGTATGACGAGCCGTTGCCGCGACTCCCAGTCCACCTCGGCGGTGGCTGGGCCGGGCGGGCGTCTGCTCGGGCGAGTGCCGCCCCCGCCTCCTCGCAGGAAGTCCGCTCGCCGACACGCCGCCACGTGCACGCGTCAGTGACGCTGCCGAACCGATGGCCGGTGCCCGTTCCCGCCTCTGCTTTTCCTAGGGCAAAGCTGCTGCACGCCTCGTGATACTAGGCGGGCGACATGGTGGCGGTGATCCTGCCTCCGTCGCTGCGGTGCGTTGGGGCACGCATCGCCTCTTGGGCGCCCTGTCCTCCTCCCCCCAATAGACGTATGTTTCTGCGGGCCGCACCAGGATGGTGCTCCCCATCGCTTCACGCCACCCTGCTCCGCCCGCACGCCGGCGTGCAGGTGGCTGTAGCTCAAGGTGGGGAGCGTATGTGCGGTCCGGGTCGCTTTCCTCTGGCGAGGGAGAGACCTAAAACAAACTCAGACAACTCTTGACGGTGGATCACTCGGCTCGTGCGTCGATGACGAACGCAGCTAGCTGCGAGAATTAATGTGAATTGCAGGACACATTGATCATCGACACTTTGAACGCACTTTGCGGCCCCGGGTTCTTCCCGGGGCCACGCCTGTCTGAGGGTCGTTTGGCAATCAATCGCACTCGCCTTGGCTGGCGAGAGCGCGGCTGGGGTGTCGCAGAGGACCCGTCCTCTTTGTCCCCCTAAGTTCAGACTCCGGAGCCCTCCGGCGTCGGAGCGCTTGGCCTTTCCCCCCCACCCTGCACATTCCGTTCGTCAGGCTCGACGCCATCCCCCCGCCGGGGAGCGCGGCCTGGCGTCCGTCTGTGTCGTGGCAGTGGGGCCAGCACGGCTGTCACCGGTCCCAGAATGGCTGTCGGTGGTTCACACTGTGTGTGTGTGCCAACCCTCCTGGTCTCTGGGACACGGAGCTGCCACGAAGTGTTGAGCCTCCAGTGGGGGGTCTGCCTAAGCTCTGCACGTCCGCATTGGGTCCGTCTCTCGGTTGGCTGGCAGTGGAAAGAGTGAAGGGAGCCGCGGAGGTCCGGTGCTGGTGCGCCGCCGGCCTGACCGTGGAGCTCGCCGGTTTGACACGCTGACCCGACTCGATGGTTGATCGATTGAGAGTGCTGGGAGCTGCAGGCCGCCCGCTGCTGCAGCCGCCCGTCTCGTGGTTCGTCCTCGGCCTTAAGTGGCCGGCGGGGCGTCTGATCCTGTCTCCCCTGCTGGCGCTGAGTGCCTGGCCGAGGGAGGAGGTTTTCGTCGAACGCTGTGACTTGGACGGTCGCACGCGCGTGGATCGCTGGCTCTTGGCTCTCCCGTTCAGTCCGCACGTTTTCCGCTCCGTCCTGCCACCGGTCTCGGGAGGTACGGAGGGGTTGGCGGGCGTGGTGTGTGCTCCGTCACCGTGCAGGCACACCTACCACGCCGTCGGCCGACCCCCGCACGGTCCTCCTGGCCATCGGGAGGACGGCGGAACGTCGGGCTGTCGGGGGCCAAGTCGCCAGAAGGCCACCGCTGTGTCTTCCGTACCCTGTCACCGTCGGCGTGCCTTCCTCAACTCGTCCGACTCGGGGCCGCTGGGTTCAGGAGCGGCGTCGCCCGCCGGCCCCACTGAAGGCCGTGCCGTTCCGCGGCTGGCGATCGATGTGCGTGGCGTGCCTGCGC